>NC_092861.1:150373310-150377806 GCF_032062135.1 Pyxicephalus adspersus | reverse complement strand
AAAAAATGTGGGTTCATTAGTCCTATTACTGCTAATCTTTAACATTGGTTGGGTCTATTTACATTGTATGGCATTAGGGAGTGCCGCATTCCTTCCTAAAGTGATGTGTGCATTGTGGTGCACCTACAGTGTACATAGGTTGGCTGCTGATGTGTTTGTTTGCATTGGTCTGCTGTTCTAAATCAATGAGATTTCAATTTATTGTGGATCTGCATTAAAGTGGAGCAGTGTTTTTCAACCTTTTTAACATGGGTGAACCCCTTGAAATAACCTTCGGGCCTTCATTGAACCCTTTGCTATAAATATTTTATCTACAGCTCAGGCTGTGCCTTCCACATGTTAGCTTTCCCCCCTACCACCACCACCAGAAAAACATTGACACCTTTTTTTTTCGAATCTCGCGATCCGTGCTCTAAAAACACACCCCGTGCTCGCTAAAAAAGTGGTACCCCACAAATAATGTGCACTGGGGTACTATTTGTGATCCCTCCTCTAAAGAGGAAGGGCCACCCTTTATCCCCAGACCCTCCGAAGCGAAGCTATGAATGACACCTGGAAGACTGAACAGATATTGTAAACCCAACCAAAGTTTTTTTTAAAGCAAAGTGCAGACTCCACCCCCAGTGGGAGGGTCCTTGACAGCCTGTGCAAATAGGACCTCTTCAGTCTTCCAGGGTTATGACAACTAGTGGTGGGAAATATGAACTGCATCAGACAACAAATGAAGAAGTGTTGCAGCCAGCCCAGTTTTTTTACTGACTCCTACTGGAGGCTTTTTAAATATAAAATCCTAATCCATGACAATTTCTTCAAAGGAATATAAATGTAATCATGATGGAGTAATAGCCTATGTTTTGTAACTGATAAAAATGTAGTGTTCTTTTTAGGAAGAAATTATCCTCAGGCTCTGATTGATAAAACAGAATCAAATAAAACTTTGTGGGAATCTTCCAGATAGATGTGTTTCAATGGCAGCAATTGATTCCCACTGGGAATTCTTACCCTTGAGTGTTTTCACTTATCTTAGTAAATGAGATGAAGCTCTGGTGACTTGAACCATCCAATCATATGCAAAGAAAAAACCTAAATGAGATGAAGCTCCACTGACTCCAACGATCCAATCATGTGCAAGCAAACATTCTATGTAAAAAAGATGAAGCTCTGGTGTCTTTAACCATCCAATCATGTGCAAGAAAAAATCCTATGTAAATGAGGTGAAGCTCTGGTGTCTTTAACCATCCAATCAAGTGCAAGGAAAAATCCTATGTAAATGAGATGAAAATCTACTGACTCCAACCACCCAATCATGTGCAAGCAAACATTCTATGTAACCGAGATGAAGCTCTGGTGTCTTAAACCATCCAATCATGTACAAGGAAAAATCGTATTTTTTTTTTTAGATTACCATGTGCATGATTTGGTATTCTTTGCAAAGTGACCTATCTATATATTCACAAAGCCAAGTTTTATTCCTTCCCAGATAATAATTCACCTTGATGAATGAACATCTTAAATTCCTTTAGTAAATCAGCTCCTTATGGTGTCTTCTGATCTCTACTAAAATTCGAGTTGTATTAAAAAACTCTCACTTTCACCCCCCTAATGACCAATTACTTCCAGGTAAACACTGACAATGGCAGGACCAGCGGAATGCACCTATAGAAACCAAATGTTCCCTCTTTTAAGGAACGAATCAAAATGCCACAAACCAATTTAAACCATGAAGGGGCTATAAGCCGCAATGCAGAATATAAACACTGGAACGCGTTTGATTGGCTGAGCCAGTCACTTCTTCCCTTTTCCTGTAAATTGCCCGGGAATGCGGAGCAGAGAGGTGGCACTGCAATTCCAATGAATATTTCATGCTTTCTACTGCTTATATATTTAGACTCCCCCAGGATTTATGTCCTGACCATGACGTTCCATATACAGACATTTACGGGGGGATTTCTGGCAGGGGAACCAAGCTGAATACTTCATATAAAGCCAAGCCAATCCTCTCGTATCCTATACAGGAGAGGGAAAATATTAATAAATCCATGTCACTTCACCAGCCAATGACATGGAAAAAGAGACAAATGAATGGAGGGATGAATGTGAAATGCAGGTTCTGACCGGTACACATGGGCAGCTCACTTTGGGTCTAGTATGTTGGTACGGACTGTGTTAGGACCATTTGGGGCAAATTGTTGGTGAAGGTGTTGGGATTAATGCCTATTTTTGGCTTTTATTCATTCCAAGGGTAAGCACTTGCCCCATGGGTTAGCTTGGGTGCCACTATGTTTACCTAGGTGTGAACCCACCTTCCATCTTACCCAAATTTGCTGTTGTGTAGTCTTCTGTGGTGCCTGATACGGAAGAAAAGTTTTGTTCAGTCTAGGCTTAACCTCATTACCAATGGGTACCCGTTTTTCAGTTGCTATACGTAAACAAATTTTGTCTAACCACGTATTATCGACACCCAAAGAAGGACCCTCCAGTTTAGAAAAATGCTTTTGAAATAACCCTTTGTTATCCCTTTTCCATAGAAGCTAGACCCCACAGTAAGCAATTGTCCAAATACAAAACCATATGTAGTCATACTTCAAAATTGGGGGGCTTTGTGTATTTATTCTATATCTTCCGTATATTTTTAGACCAGTCACTGCTGCTCTCTCATCTGGTGCAGGGTGACTAGTCTGGTCTCCGCCTCCTCCTGTAGTTCTCTACAGGCAGCCTATAGTGGGTGGAGCAGATGAGCCCCTCCCAAAGCTCTGCTCTTTGATCAGGCTATATACAGGCTGATGACCTTATCACCCAACCTACATGCAAGGCATGCTGGGATTTGTAGTTCCCAGCAGTATACTAACCCACTGCATTAGGTCTATATAGACATGCACAGGAAGTTGGGGTATTCTGTGGTAGAATGAAGAGTAGAGGATACAAAGGAGTTATCAGATTAAGGATGGATTAAACCCTTGATAAATGTGTCCCTTTAACTCCAACCCAGCCTTCATTTTTGATTTTTTACTCTTCCTTATCTTACCCCAGGGGCAAGTGATTACTCTCTAAAAGAATGAGAGGGAGCTTACATTCAGCAAGTAAAAGCTTGGATAAGCAACAGATTGGTAAGTACTTGTACTCCTATTCATTCAAGGGGTAAGTGCTTCCCCTAGAATAAGTTAGAGGTGGATAAGTATTTGCAATCCCATTCATTCAGGGGGTAAGATCTTACCCTAGGGTTAGCTAGAGCTGGATAAATATTTGCATTCTCATTCATTCAGGGGGTAAGTGCTTGCCCCTTGGGTAAGATAGGAGTGGGTAAGTACTTGGACTCTCATTGGTTTTGGGGTAAAAACTTGCCCCTAAGTAAGCTACAGGTGGATAAGTACTTGCAATCTTATTCATTCAGGGGGTAAGAATTTGCCTTAGGGTAAACTAGGGGTAGTTAAGCTCTTGCTGCTAGGACTACTTATGGTCCAGGCCAGGCTTTTTTTTGCAGCTCAGTCCCCATCTGAACAAGGGCTTGGGGTTGCAGAAGGACCCCGCTTTTTAGGATGTGATGTGCAGCAAGAGTTGGGCACAGCCTGGATGGTTGGCACACAATAATCGGAGCCATTTGGCTTTTTATTTAGGTCCTGGAATGAAATCCGCTGGCGTATTCCCGGGGCAGCTCTCCTGGCATCCCCATTCAGAGTGGGAATCACTACATTTTCAGTGCGGTTGAAGCAGGCGTATAATGAATGACATTAATCGGCCCTTCTGACGCTAACGGCCCGGGCACACAGCTAGGATATGCTCATACGCGTTTTAAAAGTTGAATGGGATCTTTCTGAGAGTGTTGTCTCCTCCTAACAGTATGCCCACTGCAATGCAATAGTTGGCACCCCATACTTCCTGCACCCTGTCCCCGCCGGATAAATGGCATCTATAGTAACTTCCCAGCAAAACTCTGCTTAATAGTTCAATACAATTGTTACTGATCTTTCTTCATCCCTATCAGTGACACTGCTCTCTCTTGGTTTGCTTCCTATCTGTCTGATCGCTCCTTTCATGTTTCTTTCAATGGTAATTCCTCCTCACCCATTCTCCTCCATGTTGGTGTTCCTCAAGGGTCAGTCCTTGGACTGGTTCTCTTTTCTCTGTACACCTCCTCTCTGGGTAGTCTCATATCCTCCTTTGGCTTACATCTGTATGCTGATGACACTCAAATCTATCTGTCCACCCCGACCTGTCTCCCTCTCATCATGGATGTCTGACTGATTCCTGAAACCTAACCTGGAAAAAAACGAACTCATCACCCCCCTCCCACATCCCAACCCTCCCCCATCAAATTCCAAAGCTCCCCCTGACATAAACCTAACAGTTATTACCAATGTTATTCCTCCCTCACCTTCCATTCTGCCCTCAGTTACCCCCCATATTCACAACATTTCCAGGTCCTATAAATTTCACCTGCACAACATCTCCAAAATCCGCCCCTACCTGTCCCCTGAGAGAACCAAACTCCTTGTACA
>NC_092861.1:150364080-150373182 GCF_032062135.1 Pyxicephalus adspersus | reverse complement strand
CACCTACCTACCCCATACACAGCCTTCCCACCTACCTACCCCATACACAGCCTTCCCACCTACCTACCCCATACACAGCCTTCCCACCACTCCTCTTCTGCTGCCTCTCTTTTTAGTTTTCTTCATTGGCTTCCATTTCACTTTAGAATCAAATTTATCTCCTGTGGTATGACCTCAAATCCCCCCACAGTTTTTGTCCCACCTACCTACCTGATACACAAATCCCTCCACAGTTCCTGTCCCACTTATCTTTCTGCCCTGATAGATAAATTTCCCCATAGCCCCTCTCTTCACTCCTCCAATGACCTACTAATGATTTCCTTACTCTTAACCTCCTCACACGCACCGCTCCAAGACTTTTCTAAAGCTGCCCCTACTCTCTGGAATGGTCTCCTCTTCCTATTCCGCTTCCTCCTACTTTCTGCTCATTAAAGAGCCCTCAAAACCCAACGCTTCAACCCTCACCTACCCGTCTTCTTCTGTCTCCTAAACTCTCACTACTTCCCACCATTCCATATCCCCTCCTATTGTGTAATAAATCCCCCACCTCCTAGACTGTAAGCTCTTCGGGGTAGGATCCTCTCCTCCTCCTTTGTCACTGTCTGTATCTGTCTGTCATTTGCACCCCCTATTTAATGTACAGCGCTGCGTAATATGTTGGCGCTATATAAATCCTGTTTATTATTATTAATAATAACCCTACCAGACAAGATCTGTCTGCTTGAAATCCATCAATCTAGCTTTTATCTGTTAAAATTATCCATTACATATATTTCCTGCCAAGATAGGATGATTTGCTATTTCTGCCATAGGCCCCCCTGATACGTGAGAAGTGTGAATTTTTAGCACAGGTCCACTTGCATTGTACATGGGGTGCACGAGGAGTGAGGATCATCGCTGGAATGTCGGTATTTGCTGAATTACCATAGCTGACATCTCTCTTGGGCCTGATCCATCATTCCGATTTGATTTTAATCCACACTTATAAATTCCCCTCTGCTGCTCATTAGACACCTGGCTAAGTATCAGACCCAGCTGTGACCCCAAACATTGGATAAGAAGAGACAAATCTCTGGGCTCCTTAAACGCTCATAATTCTTCGGAATATTAAACAAGACGACAGACGACTCCAATGTATTATGACAATTCCCACTCATCGTCCTTCTTGTATGGGGATCATATAGTAGGAGATGTCTGCTTATATTTATTCCTATAGAAGTGTTTAACACGGACGTAAATTAGGTGCTGATGGAGGAGCTCTGACTTCTCAACCCAATCCCGACGCCGGGGTCATTCGTCTTCGGGAAGAAAAATAAAATTTGTGTTATGATGATGGAGCTTCTCCCTGTGGAGATTCCCTGCAGATCCGAGACGCAGAAGCGGTGGAACAACAGCAAGGGCCACCAATAGCTTCCAGGTGTGCAAGAGTCAATCATCAATCTTCCAAAGTTCAAGGATTGGACGAGGAACAATGGGGGGTCAGTGGTAAAATTTTCAGGAGCGGAAGGTGTGGATACCCAAAGGATCTAGAACAGCTTTTCTCAAGCTTCTTCAAATGGGGGAACCCTTGAAATAAAGTTCTGGTCTTAGAAGCCCTCCTAAAATTACTATATCCACAGCTCACAGTATACATGCATGGTGGACACTTGGAATAATGCCTTTTACATGGCCTATGGGAAGAATGTCTCCCTTACAGATAGCCAAAAAGATCACTAACCTGGCCTTGGAGTTGCTCATTGCTCAAGGAACCCCTAGGAACCTCCTGAAGAACCCTGGTTGAGGAACACTGTTCTAGAAGAATCATGGGTGGAGGGTCCAATGCCACCATTGTCTTCTGTACTTGAGTTACAATTAGTAAAAAATAAATTCTAATGATTGGGGGTTAATTATATTGATTTTTTACACTCATGTGGTCACCCGACCTTTGTACCTACCTATACGGCTGTGTACAACCCTCCAAAGACTGAGGGGTGCCATTAATGCTGCAACAATGATATCTTGGACACTTGTCTTGTGGTCATAGTTTGGCAAAGGCCCATTTCTGTTCCAGCATTATTGTGCCCCATCAGTTCCACGGTTTGACCAATGTGGAGGAACTCAAGTCCTGACCTCAACCCTACCAAACAACTTCAGGATGAAGTGGAATGGTGAGCCAGATCTTCTCATCCAATGGCAGAACCTAGCCTTACTGAATTCTGAACAATTGTGACCATGGGCTGGATGGTGTGAGGAAAAGGGGCAAAAACTTAATAACAATAGCTATGGTTTTAGAATGGGATTCCCAACAAGCTAATAAGTATGATGGACCAGAAACATGTTCCAGATATTTCTATGATGTTTCACATACACATCCTGTATATACGTTCTATTCCATAGTGACTCAGTGGTTAGCACTCTGGCCCAGTGTTCCCAGGTTCGAATCTCAGCCAGGACACTATCTGCATGGAGTTTGCAGGTTCTCCCCGTTTTTTTGTGGATTTCCTCTGGGTGCTCTGGTTTCTTCCCACATTCGATAAACATGCAGTTAGGGTATTTGGTTTCCCCCCAAAATTGACCTTAGACTGTAATAAAGACGTATGACTATGGTAGGGACATTAGACTATGAGTTCCTATGAGGAGCAGTTAGTGACATGACTATGGACTTTGTACAGTACTGTGTAATAGGTTGGTGCTATATAAACACTGTGTAATAATAATAATAATTTAATTCCCATATGTAGAGAAGGAAGGATAAAATTGGCAGCCTCAGGATTTACACCAAAGAGCTTGCCAATGGCAGCTCCTATAGATTCCCCTTAAAGCAAAATGGCAGCTCCTCAAGGTGCTCTTTAAGTTGACAAAAAAAACTAAAGTATTAGAAAAACAATTTCATTTTGAAAATGTTCTGTTTTATTCGTTATTAAAGTCTACGTGATGTGAAGGCACTGAATCATCTCCCATCTGTGCATATCTATAAATAAAATCCTGTGTTCACATTCCCTGCAAATCCCAATGGAGGGGACACAGCGCTGCGCTGCCAGGCTGCACAACAAGCTGAAAATGGGACAGTGGGGCCAATGCTTCTCTACGGCACAGAATGCAGAGTCTCCAGCTCAGCACCAGCTGACAATTGAATGCTCATGGTGAATTAACACCTTTAAGCTGAACACCTGCCAAGGCAAATCTTGTCTATACCACCTGGGGGTCCTGGAACCCCTTTTCATGACCTGTTTGTGATTCAGGGATTATGGAATACAGCCTCTGAAGCCTCCATGCTGTTTATCAGCACATTGTGAGTTAATAGAACGATCTCTGTCTTGGCAGTATGGATGGTGGTGATACAGCAACCAGAGAGGTCACGCAGCATCCCACCCAGCCACATGCTTCCCCCAGTATGGCTGCAGATGATTTACACAGCTGATATTTTGGTACATAAATGGACTTATTTATGTCTAACAGATGTTCATTGGATTGCATTGGCAGCTTACTGATTGATTTCTCCAGCTCAGAAACATTCTTTAAACATCTGGGGTGGGTCCACATTGGACCAGTACAATTATGGTTCATTCTTTTGGATAGAGAAGGGGAGAACTTTTGTCTGTATCTTTATCTGTATCTCAGGAGATTTGTCTTCACTTCCTGTGCTGTAGACACAATAGAGGATCTCTATGAAGTGTTGGTGTGGTGGGGCTCTGGACTCCAAGCTTGGAGGAGATTCTGATTGAATCAGATGACTGCTGACGTGTGGCCGAGCTCTATTGCCCCTCTGGACTCCCACAAGATGTGAATGTGAGACTTACAAGCTGTAGGGATCAGTCCAGGTATCATTTTTTTATTTTCACAATAAAGGAATCAATAATTAGTTAACATCCAACATGTTTCGGGGTTATACACTTCCTTCCTCAGGGTTTTTTTTGTGCAGAAAGCCTCAGGAACTAAGAATTATACCCGGAGATTCTGATTCTTACTGGTCAAAAGACCAAAGGGACTTATTTATCAAAAAGTGGAGAACACAATTTATTGTAAGGTTTCTTTGATTTCCATATTTAGAATTTCAGTTCCTGGTGAGCAAACTTCTTAAACTATAGAAAAAAGAAACCTCTACAGTTTCCATCTTAAACTCTATTGACTTTAACTTAGTAACTGGAGTAACTTGTTAGCATTGTTTAAAAGTGGTGAATACCACCGATTTCCATTGTAGCCATTACCATTCTATGGTAATCTCTAGTGCAGAATAAAAAGGGCAAAATTTATTGCAATATTTTTTGGGGGGGAAAGGAAGCAGAAAAATATTCAGTGCCATGAGAACATCACTTAACCTGGCAGCATGGAACTTAGAATTATTAGGCTCAGAGCATGGTGGCTCAGTGGTTAGCATCCTGGCCTTTGCAGCGCTGGGTCTCAGGTTGGAATCTCGGAGTTTGCAGGTTCTTCCTGTATTTGTGTAGGTTTCCTCCAGGTACTTCATTTTCGTTTCAGGTTTCCTCCCACATTCCAAAAACATGCATTTAGGTTAATTGACTTTCCCCCAAAAATGACGTTAGACTGTGGTAATGATATATGACTATGGTAGGGACATTAGATTGTGAGCTCATTTGAGGGACAGCTAGTGACATGACTATAGACTATGTTGGTGCTATATAAATACTGTGTAATAATAATGTTTTGAGGGTGACTAAACCATACCAGCATTACTAAACCTGGTTTGGAAATCTAAGACCCCAAAATCTCTGATCACAAAAAAGGTATTTAAATAATACAAGGCCACATTGCTCTGTCAGACACTAATCCGTGCTATTGTGGCCAGTTGTGTTCCGCTTCTTTTAATGGGGTGTACAGGCAGACATTGGGGTATTCGGCACCCTCAGTGCAACCCACCTGGGGACCGTACCACCTGCTCCTTGGTAAATAAAACTGCTGCGCTCCTTGCCTCCCCCTATTGGCAGAGTATCACAGTGACATCTGGTATAATAGCTGTACCTTCCATTGCAGTGTCCACAGATTCAGCTGTGAAGTCGATTGCCGGCGTTTAAAATCCATGATGTCAAATGACAAGCGCTGGGATTGGTCGCCACAGATGAACCTGCGGGCACTGCAATGGGTAAGTTATGGCTTTATAATATGCTTTAATATACAGGGCAAGCACTTTAATGGGCATTCAGGAACCACAATGACCCCATACCCAGGTAGCAGGCTAGGTGACCCACTTATGTTGCTTCTGTCTAAAAATGGCCCTGCAGACAGATTGCCCTCAATATTCATGACCCCCTAATTGGCCCAATCTGGATTAGATGCCATCTCATGTAAGCAGTAAACTATGTCGCTCCGACATCCCTGGAGAAGGTCACAACCGATCGGCACGATATCACCACACCTTGTAGGCAAGGAACGGATTACTAGAACAATACAGCTACTGGAGACCACCAGACATGACAATAAAAGTTTTATTCCGGATCAGAAACGAGGCCGCCTATAAATACCTCCAGCTGACGAAGGGTTGTGGCACCGCATATACAGACCAGGCAAAAAACACAACCCAATATCAGTTTCCCTGGAACCTAGAGATGGAAATATCATTTACAATATTAAAAGATCAGCAAAAACATCTGGCTGAAAGAAAACCAGCGGCTGCAGGTCTCCGGTTATCCTAGGGCTGCTATTTGTAAAATGCAAATTTCAGGCCTCTGCTGCAAAAATGGAGATTTGTGGAAGGAACAGTTCGTATTGTAATAAAAAAAAAAAAATAGTGTATCCGAACCCATAAATAAAAATATCAAATGTTGCAGTTTGCCAGTCCAATGACATATAATCACATGGAATGGACTGCACAGCTGAATCTATGGATACTGCAATAGATAAGCTACGGCTATCACACCAGATGTCATTGCACTTGTCTGCCAATAGGGGGAGGAAGGGAGAGTAGCAGTTTTATTATACCAGGTATGCACCTGCTCAGGTATGCTAGGTGTCCAGGTGGTTTGCACCTAGGGTGCCAAATACCCCAATGTCTGCTTGTTCACCCCAGTAAAAGAAGCAGAACCGAACTGGCCATAATAGCACAGATCAATTGTTAACAGAGCAATGTGGCCCCAAATTATTTAAATACCTTTTTTGTGATTAGAGATTTTCGTGTTTTAGACTTCCAATGCTGGTATGGTTTAGTCAACCTGACAATACCTATAGCTATAGAATGCTCTTAGGCTCTTTAAGACCAACATAAATGCAATATGTAAAATATATCATAGCTAAACTATAGGCCTGATTTAGCTATCCAAGACTAGAGAAGATAGACTATCATGGGAGAACCTGGATAATCCAGCAAACCTGGAATGGACTTCCTAAAAATCATTTGCTTTTGGATAGTAAATGTTTCCAATCCTAGACCAAATCGATTCCAGGTTTGCTGGATCACCCAGGTTCTTCTTTGATAGTCTGTCTTGTCCCCATATCTGCGTGGGTTTCCTCCGGGTACTCCGGTTTCCTCCCACATCCCAAAAACATGCAGTTAGGTTGATTGGCTTCCCCCTTATATTGACCTTAGACTACATTAATGACATATGACTATAGTAGGGACATTAGATTGTGAGCTCCTTTGAGGGACAGCTAGTCACATGACTATGGACTTTGTACAGCGCTGCGTAATATGTTGGAGCTATATAAATACTGTGTATTAATAATAAAATTCCCCAATGTAACAAAGCACAGAAAAGGTTGGCAGCCTCAGGATTTACACCAAAGAGCTTGCCAATGGCAGCTCCTATAGATGCCCCTAAAGCAAAATGGCAGCTCCATTATTAATATACCAATAACATCTTCTCCAGCCTTGGAGAGCTTATGGCTGTGAAAGCAAAAAGTACTCACGGTCCCCTACCCCTAGGTAATCTCTAGCTCTTTAATAAAAATGTGAATGTGCTACAGCCCAACTCCAAGCAATTAAAAAAAAATAAACTCTTCTATTCAAAAATGAATCTCATCTGAATGAATCTGAGGCTGCAATACTCACCTTCAGAGTGGAGGAGTGTTGTGCTGTACTCCTATATGGCCACAAGATGTCCTCAGTCTTCCAAAGTCACCTGTTTCTTAGCGGGGCATTTTATAATTCCTAGTGAATGGAAGCAGAAAGCGACGCTGAAGTTATTACGCTAGTGTGAATCTCTGCATGATTGGACCACCCTAGAGGAAAGGAGAAAGGGAACAGTGCATCAGATGATGTGCATATTATTTTTAATAAAACATACTTCACCCTTTATCAATAACTAGCCATCCAAGAACTCCAGTCTTTGCCCAGGCTGAGATGATGTCATCAGTGTGCTGCAGGCATTTGGAGCATTTCCTTAGTCTCCTCTTCCCCAGAGCTCAGGCTACAATTTAAGTAAAACACAAGAGAAGCTGTATCAGGGCTGATCTGTGTCCGACATTTATGACCACAACCAAGAACCACACATGTACTGGAATTACATTATTGTTTCATTCTGAGCCGGCATCGCAGTCCAGGAAGTTGATGCTGACCCTGATGCCTGAACAAACATGGCTCTGAAGGCATTGTCATGGTGACCACTGATCTCTATGAGAAATATCTGGAAATGATTTAATTTGCTGCACTGATCCTGAATAAATATATCCGAGACTGACGTCACAATAAAACATATTTCATGTTTTATTATTTGTTCTCTGGCTATTTATAAATCCGAACAATAGGAAAAAACTGCCAATCCCAACACTGAGCTATTCTCTGCTGAGCTCGTCGTTCTGATAATTTACAGCTCTGTCCGGGAATTATCATTGGAAAACTTTTAAAACATTAGCAGGAAAGTTGGAAAAGTTCAATTCAGACCGGAACCGAGACAAGAGGGGCTCAGTCCGGCCAATCAGAAGGCACCGTGCGGTATTTCTTGCATTATGTACTGGAATCAAAACAATTCATCCAATTTCAAAGGCCCAAGAAACTTAATTCGGCAATTCGATGGGAAACTAAGGCTGGGTTCAAATTATTTCCTGATTGGAAGTCAGTTGGTCGAATCCCCCTTAATAACTGGATCCATGTGCAACATTCAGCTGCCTGATCCAATCAGAGAAAGTCAGAAAGTGATTGGTTGGATATGCAGCATGTGACTTGCTCAGCAGCTGGCTGACAACATTGCTGCCAATTACAAGGCAGTGACTTGGTGTTGTCAGCCTGCAGCAGGAAGTGCAGAGGTACAAAAGCGTTGCAAATCATTCAGCCTGTATGGTGGGAGACCCAAAGTCCAACTAACCGAAAAATAGAATTTGGGTTCAGAGTCACTTTAAGCCGCAGCCCATCGTCCCAGAGAGCTCATCATGGAGAGTCGGCGTCTTTCGAGGATAAATATTTGCAGCTGTGGCGGACGATCAGCGGAGGACAGGCAGCTGTAAATTCTTCTCAGGCTTAATACATTTTGATTTACTGGCTCCACTTTCCAAGATTCCCTTCCGCTGGCCTACTTATTATTCTGAGAAAATCAGGAACAAGGCCGCAAAACGATAATCAGAGGGGGGACTGAGAGAGGGATGAGAGAAGGATGAGAGAGGACTGAGAGAAGGATGAGAGAGGACTGAGAGAGGAATGAGAGAAGGATGAGAGAAGGATGAGAGAGGGATGAGAGAAGACTGAGAGAAGGATGAGAGAGGACTAAGAGAGGAATGAGAGAAGGACGAGGAAGGAATGAGAGAGGAACGAGAGAGGGCTGAGAGAAGACTGAGAGAGAGATAAGAGAGGACTGAGAGAGGGCTGGGAGAGGAATGACAGAGGACCGAGAGAAGAATGAGAGAAGACTGAGAGAATGATGAGAGAGGGATGAGAGAGGACTGAGAGAAGGCTGGGAGAGGAATGAGAGAGGAATGAGAGAGGACTGAGAGAGGGCTGGGAGAAGGATGAGAGAGGACTGAGAGAGGAATGAGAGAGGGATTAGAGAGGAATGAGAGAGGGATGAGAGAGGACTGAGAGAAGGGTGAGAGAAGGATGAGAGAAGGATGAGAGAGGAATGAGAGAAGGCTGGGAGAGGAATGAGAGAGGACTGAGAGAAGGATGAGAGAGGACTGAGAGAAGGATGAGGGAGGAATGAGAGAAGGCTGGGAGAGGAATGAGAGAGGAATGAGAGAGGA
>NC_092861.1:150362582-150363220 GCF_032062135.1 Pyxicephalus adspersus | reverse complement strand
TGGGACTGGGAGAGGGCTGAGGACTGAGAAGATAGAAGGAGGATTGAGAGATAACTGGGGGATGTCTGAGTAGGGACTGAGATAGGACTAAGAAAGAACTGAAAGAGGGCCGAGAAGGGACTTGGAGAGAGTGATCTAAGGACTGAAAGAGAACTGTGAAGACTGAGAGGGAATAGAGAGGGGGCTGAAAAAAGACTCAGGACTGAGAGGATTGAGAGAGAACAAAAAGAGAGCTAAAGACTGAGAGCTGATCAAGGGAGGGCTAAGTAAGAACTGAAATGGGACTGAATGGGGACTTTGGAAGATTAACGACTGAAAGAGGACTGAAGCAAGCCTTGGGACCAAGAGTGGACTGACAGAGGACAGATAGGTTGCTGGATCCCCCAGTCCATTTGTTCCCCACAATTCCATCATATAAGACTTTGGGGGCCTGAGAAATTGTGCAGGAGAATGTCCCAGAAATAAAATGCAATAACTAAATGACTCCCGTTTATGTAAATAATCCCTGCTGATCCCACCATGAAGGTTCTGGATGACGATTCTCAGTCCATGTCCTGCAAGCATAGTCCTGTGTCTCACTTGCTCCCCTGGTGGTGAATACAAGTAGTGGCAATGTGACCTATTCCAAATGAAAGACA
>NC_092861.1:150299831-150362309 GCF_032062135.1 Pyxicephalus adspersus | reverse complement strand
TGTCGATCGGATTGCAGAATATATCGCTGGGTGAGCATGGGGCAATAAGGAACTGAACGGTGGGGGGATGTTATCCCTCAATCGCTTCTATCTAATAATTCACATACAATTCTAAGGAGATCACAAATAATATTTCACCTTCTGTATAACTGCCAAGAAATCATTGCCAGAGAAATGACGCTAATTATACCAGGCAGGGGCACAATACACAAACATGGGATTATATTATACAGGAGCTCCCAATGGGTTGTATTTTATTGGGTTTGCACAGCACTGCTATACATCAGAGCCCTGGGGCATTATAGACCAGGGGTCAGCAAACTGCCCTGCCTGCCAAGATTAGGCCAGAGTGGACTACTGGCTAGGCCATATCTGGCCTAAAGGCCGGAGTTTGCCGACCTCTGTTATAGGCAATGATCTGGACAGCAATGCGAAATAATTTTGCTCTGATGTAGATTTATAGGGGGAAAGGACTTGGAGGTGCATATGCCCCATTGTCACATGACCACAAGGATTAGATTTAGAATATAACCCATAGAGAGGAGTTCTGGGCTGGTGCCAGTTGCATGACAGAGAATCCTGAAGTTTGTGTCCTCTGATGATCTCATTGGAAAGCTGTGGATTGCATACCCGGCTTCCAGGGAGCTTTACTTAACCCATCTTGCAGCATTCTTTCCATATTAACCCCCATCCTGGACCCTGTACATCCTCCACTTACACATCATTGATATTGCGCATTACATTCAGAATTATTAAACATGGAAGAACCAGGTAAGGAAAAAGCAGCCAATCTGAAGGGTGATAGTCCTATGAATACATATGCTTGCATGCAGATGAAGAAAAACTCATTGGTTCCTAAAGAGGTGACCAGTCCTGGTTTTGGGTTGCAAAAGATTTTCCTGCACCTATTGCAATTATTGGCAATCTATGCTGTGCTACCCCAACCCAAAAGTGTTGTGTTTGGATGGCACAGCATAGAACCTCCCATCATTCAATCCAACCAACCACCCAACTCATAGGAAGGCTGATGGGGTAAGCAGAGCCCAGTCAATTACAAGCCAACCCTAAGCAGAAGCCTCGGGCCCGGTGGATGTCCAAGGAGCCCAAATACAATAGAAATGTTCCTGCAGTTAACGAAGGAAATAGCATAACTGGCTCAAGCTATGCCTATCACTTCACATTATAGAATACATTTGTAGGTAGATGGTGTCTTATGCCAGTATAGGCAATGCCGCTACAAAGGTTTCTGCTGTGCCTATTGCAGTCCAAGTCAATGCCAACTGAGGTGGACAAAGCTGCTACCATGAATAGGACCCCATATTGCCCAAATTCCAGTAGTCACTAAAGAGAATGGAAGGTCATTGAGTATGGTCCATGTTCTGTTGGTTAGGAGCTAGCGTCCTGGCAATAAGATCCAGATTTATGGGTAACCGGTACCAGCCCTGGCATTGGCACTCCTCAGCAGGTGCAGAACAGCGGAAGGATTCCCCATGATGGTGGCAAAGCCCAGCACCACCAACACCTTAGTCTTAGGCTGTCAGTTCCATTGAGGAATAACAATTGTATTGTATTCGGTGAGCTTTACCAACTATACCCTGCATGGTAATGCCATTGACATGTCCATAAACATTTACCGATCTTTATGTTTTCAGATTCTGTTCAGATTGATGTGGTAACCGAATACATTTTTTGGGAGCAATTATCTAATATTTCCACTGATAACTATTCTGTATAACATATTCAATAATGATATTTATTCCAAATTACTGGTATGGAAACTTTTGCACCAAAGCAATTTCCCATTGACCAGCAATAGATAGTTCAGGAAGGCAATAGATATATAGGAAGAAAATATATAACAAATATTCACTCATATATTCACTCACTATATTTTAATAAAGTTTTCATAATTTTACAAAGTTTAGTTGAAGGATACAATGTTTCATAAATTGGTCAGAATACAATGTAAAGCTAGGTACACACTTTCAAACATTATCGTTATAAAACGAACAATTAGGACCGTTCAAAGATTATGCATGATTATATGAACAATCGTATTGTGCACAGTTCTGTACATGCTTTATTATATGATCGATCTGATCTTTCAAATATAATCCACCAATAGTGTACACACGCTAGATACAATCGTGTGAACGATGCAGGAAGTGACGTGTAGAGGAGAAAGTGTGATGGAGAAACATCACTGAACAACCACACACACGATAAATAGCGAACGATCGTCGGGCAATCAGATCCGCCGTGCCGGTCGTTCATTTCCAACAACAATTCTCATTCCTC
Organism: Pyxicephalus adspersus; assembly: GCF_032062135.1. Taxonomy (NCBI): domain Eukaryota; kingdom Metazoa; phylum Chordata; class Amphibia; order Anura; family Pyxicephalidae; genus Pyxicephalus; species Pyxicephalus adspersus. The sequence goes on along the minus strand of NC_092861.1, from coordinate 150,360,011 downwards.
GGCATCGTTGGTCACTTTTATTCAGAACGATTTTTGGCAAATCGGTCATTCGTCCGTCGTTCGTCATTTGTTTCTGATAATTATTGGACGTGTGTCCGCAGCTTAACATACAGAACAGATCATGCCAGAAGGTACCAAGCCCACTAGATGGCGCTGCCTAGCTGCTCATCCAGTTGCCTAACCACATGGCTGGGTAGGAGCATTGACTCTGATACCAGCAGTGTAGAGAGATCTTTGGTTTCCTAGAACTGAGCTGAAGACCCGTATTATTATTATTATTATTATATTATTATTATTATTATTATTATTATTATTAATAAACAGGATTTATATAGCGCCAACATATTACACAGCGCTGTACATTAAATAGGGGTTGCAAATGACAGACAAATACAGACAGTGAAACAGGAGGAGGGGACCCTGCCCCGAAGAGAAGAGCTTACAATCTTTTATTAAAGTTCTACAAGGCTGGAGAGGATACACTTTCATCAGTGAAGCTGGGTGATCCAGAAAACCTGGATTGGATCTGGTCCAGAGATACAAACATTTGCTAAAAAACAGCAAATGAATTTTAAGAAATATATTCCAGGTTTGCTGGATCACCCAGCTTCACTGATGCAAGTGTATTCTCGCCAGCCTTGTAGAGCTTTAATAAATCAGGCCCAATGTAAAGTTGGTGACCACCGTTGGCTTGACCCCACTGGGTGTAAACCAGGACCTGGAGTCCTTGTTAGAGAAGATAACTATACCTGCTCCCCACGCCAGAACTGGGCTCCCCATTTACATTGTGCCAATAGTTTATGAGCTTTTTACTGGTACCATAGAATAATAAAGTCAATATGAGTCCAACCTATGCCCAGCAGCTGCCATTCACTATGTGCCACCCTTTGCAAATATGCAACTTCAGTGGTTGCACCATTAATCCTAGCCTAGGGACACATGTCAAATGATTGTCATCCGATAATCGCTTTGTGAATCTGGCGTTTGTACAGCACTCGTCCGACGTTATTCATGGATCCATCGTAATACAAGTGAAGGAGAGAGAGTACAGTGGGGTGCCGCTCCGTCATTTTCCCTCTTCCCTCTCCATGGAGAACAGTGCTGTATGTAAATCGCTCGTTCATGCATCGTGCAGTCTTTTGTCGTTTGAAAGCATCATGAAAGATCTTTCCTAAGTATTGAACGTGTGTACATAGCCTGAGCTCCCCGTTATTACTTCTGAAGATGATACTACCAAATATGACTGGAATGGCCACAACAAACTGTACAAGAGTTTAGCTGGCACCATATTGCGAGACGGTATAGTAACATGCTATTGCCAATCAATAATGCAATGGAAATTTCTGCATAGCACTATTCATGTATAAATGATAACCCAATGCACACATAGGGCCCTGGAGAAGATAGACCATCATGAGTGAAGTTAGGTGATCCAGCAAAACTGGAATGGACCTGGTCCAGGATTGAAAACATTTGCCAACTGATCTTCTAACTATCTTCTTCAGGCTTGGAGAACCTTAGTAAATCAGGTCCATAAGGTAGCTGCTAACATATCGATGCTGCGTTACACCACAACGTATATATTGCAGTGTGCTGCATTGCTGAAAATGCTGTAGGTTTTTCAGCTGCATTGCATTTGAGCAGCTTATTTTGACTCAATGCACAAAAATACATGCTAAGTATGAAGGGGCCCTCAATGTCAGAATAACAAAAAGTTGGAACCCAAATATGCCCCCAGGGTCAGCGTGAAACCACAATTTTCCCGTCTGATTATACAATCCTGATTAACAATCAACTTTCGCTTCTATGCCCTCTATTCCCCTTCCAGCCATGTTAATGTAAAACGTAACTTTGTAACTGGATTCCTGTCTGGGTCGCTCCCATGGGGCCCTGGGAAGCTTCTCCATCCATAGCGGCTCTGTGGCCCCGTTGGCTCGGTGAGTTAGGCCTCTGTAAGTCATGTACACAGTCTGCAGGAAGGAGCAATGAGCCAAGCCGGTCATTCAGATTATGTAACATACAATAAATGTGTTAGTATTTGGCTGCCAGCTGGCACAGGAGACGAGTTACTGTAAAGAGTGAACTCAGGCAAAGTCTGTTTAAAAAGAAGCCACCGCTGGATGAAAATAGAGGAAGTGAAGCTAGAGAAAAAGGAATACAAAATACTTCAATCAGCATGGCCAAACTACAATACTTCTTCTTTCTGTGCAGCTGAGTTTGGCTTCTCTATGCCCCATGCTTCGAGGAGTGAGACTGCTTTTACTGAGCTTACAATTACTTTGTTGTGCCTTTGCCTATTGATCAGAGCCAGTACAAGGCAGCCTAGGCAGGAGCCAGGAGCCCAGGCGGGCCCCTAGCTACAACCTTCATGCCATTTATTGGAGCAAAATTGGATAGAACTTCCTAAGAATACATTTGATTGATTGGTATTGATTGATATCTGATGGGTATGTGGGGAGGGGGTCAATGTCAGCACAGACGAAACATATAAGGAGGCTTCTTTTTGTGCCTATGGCCGACCCTATCAATGTCAATCAAAAAGTCTGGAGGGGCCAAGGCTGCTGCGTTTCCTGGGGCCCAATCCTGCCTGAACCCCATGCATGGACTTTATAGTTCGGTCACCCTCTCCTGCTTCCTTCAGACTGTCAGATTCATGGCCATTTGGTAATCACCATGCTGATGGATCACATTGCACCCTATACATTACTAGGCATTGAGTATCACGTGCACCTCGCTGCACATAGGGACATTTGGAAAATTAATTATATTTAAGAAGAAGCTTCCATACAATTGCATTGTATTTTCCATTCCAAAATAAAGATGCACAGAATTGTGGGCTGCCAAATTCTAATGAGTCCTTCATTTTGGATTATTCACAGCTTCTCCATAGGGATGAGGTGAATTGGATCTTGCAATGCACTGGAGTCGAACATTCACTGTTTGACATTTTTTATTTCCCACAAACATATGTAGGACTTCCAGTGAACAGAATATATGTAAGGTTCTGGTCCAGCACCAGAGCTCGCCAGATGCCAGTCCCCCAATCTAATGCGTCACTCTCCCCCTTTAGCGAGCCTCTGCTAGTTGCCCCGTCCCAGCACATGGTTGCCCCACGGTAGGGGTGTCAAACTCAAATACACAGAGGGCCAAAATTAAAAACTTAGACAAAGTCATGGGCCAAACTTGAAGTTTATTTAAAAAGTTGAGGAAGTTTTTCCTTCTCATTGGATATAAAACCTTTTCGTATGGAAACAACAAGGTTTAGCTTAACATTCAATCTGGAACAAGCCTATAATAGAGAAATAGCACCGCTACTACAATTCCCTGCGTCTCTAAAACAGTCCAATGCGGGGCCACGCATAGGCAGAGAGCCCGCTGGTCTATAGACGCAAGTGATACCGGGAATTGTAGTAGTGGCGCTATTTCAATGCAGCGTCGGGCCAGCTGCAATTAATATTTAGAATTCATTTGGGGGGCCAAAAAAATTCCTTTTGGGGGCCAGATTTGGCCCTCGGGCCAGAGTTTGACACCCTGCCCCAAGGGATGGCATCTGGGGAAGGACCAGGAGCTCACAGAGGCAAATCCAGAATACAGAGCCATACTCAGGTAATTATTCCACCAGACGAGGTATTCAATACAAAGCAGAGTTGGCACACGCACAAAGTCAGTCCAGGCAGTATACAATCTCAGGGTCAGGAAACAGGCAAGGTCAGCAACAGTAAATCCAAGAAATAACACACCAGCAGCAGGTAAGCCATGCTTAATACAACAATGGGAACTTGAAGCAGAAAGACTATAAAGTCCTAGAAGCCAATGGCAGGATGAAGCCAGGGACTAATCTGCTCCTAAAATCCCCTTTATCCTCAGTATGTGCTGGGGATGCTGAGAAATACATCTCAGGCTGCACGGCTAATAGGAACCGGGGATGCCGCTGTTTCCTTGTGCTCCCTGCTGCTGCAAGCAATACTACCAGATATAATAAACAGGGTGTGAAATTGCAGTGGCTCCCTGCACAGGATCGCCAGCCAGATGAGCGTCTCCTAACAGTATAATGGCCTCTTTAAGAAATATATATATATTATGTATTTCTATATCCAGCAAAGCAGCTTTTTGTATGTTAATGTTTCAGCTTAACCCATGCTGAGAAAAATCTCTGCCAGTCCAACTACTAGGACATCCATTGCATGTCTAAAGCAACACCCTGATGAAGGAAGCCTTGTAACCCCTGAACGTGTTGGTTTGATAGAAATTAATTGATTTGATTTGATTAGAAATTAAATACAAGAAATAGATTCTTGACATCCTACTATATACTGCAGCAGTGTAATGGTTACACATATGATGGTTTCTATACAGTTTATTCTATTTGTTATAGATTGTGCAATCAGATTGCATAATCTACAGATTAATTTAGTTACTTTTCATCTGGTGAACGGACATCTGGCATCCTTATAATGTTGGCTCTGTGTATTGTCCTAATATATTTATATATATTTTATGCTATGAAAAAATGTTTCCTCCTGGTGTACAGTAAAAAGTCATTTTGCAAGAATTTTAAATGGTTTTTTTTTGGAATAGAAATATAGTACAGACTGCAATATATAGTTATGTAAGAGACTGCTCATTCACCCAATTTAAAGTCTCCATCCCAAATTCCTAAACGCGCAGCCAGTAATAAAATGTTGCCAGAAATTGTAACCAATGTGTGATTTTGACATTTTTTACAATGCCATCTGACCATACAATTACATTAGGCTGCAACACTATGAGCCTGAATAAATAAAGCGCTCGAAGACTGGAGAAGATAGACTATAATGGGAGAACCTGAGTGATCCAGCAAACCTGGGTTTGATCTAAATTTGCCAGCAAATAGCAAATGAAGAAATCGATTCCGGGTTAGCTGGCGCACCTGGGTTCTCCCATAATCCCAGTCTTTGAGAGCTTTAAGTATTCAGTCCAACGCATGGGAATGGGCTTGAACAGCAGAGAAAATGGTTTTTAAGCATTTCTTATTATAGTTCAGTTTTCAGTCATTTCATAAACACTTGTAAATGCAATGCAATGTAATGCCAAACCTTCTGCAAACACCACTGGGTGCTCAGACGACACAGGATGACTGGTAGGCAGCAATCGCACCATAAACCATCCATCTGTGCAACACCTAACACAGTGCATGTCAATGTGAGAAATCACTGCAATGGACTGAAATATAATAATATTACCCTGAGTGGAATGTAATAGGACCGTCATAATGATTGGAAGAGAAGCTGGCTGTGAAGCCTCCAATATTATATACAGTATATATCTGCAGAGTAATAGAGTTCCATTCCAAGGCAACTCTAGAACAATATTCTTTACAGAAACTTTCTATTCATAGATTTGCAGGAAAACATTTTCATGAATTTATGAGATAGAGGGGTTCAGATTACTCATGCATTGCATAATTCATAAAAAGAGGATCTTTAGTCTTTAAATATTCTTTTAAAGGTAATGTTACACCTAAAATGCTTGGTCTGCTTTTTTAACCTGCTGAAAAGCTGCTATTACAAATCCCCAAAAAATGAAAAACGAAAAAGCCTAGATGAAGGTGGCATCATCCTTCTTCCAACAAGAACTGGAGAATATAGAGTACACCAAATATCTCAAACCCAGCTGTTCCCAGCATCTTCTCATGGGATACTAGGTATTCTCCAGGATCTTGTCCTCTCACACCGCAGAATAATAAATATATTGTCCAATTTTTGTTCATCCATGTGGATTTTTAAATGTTTTTGTTGCATTTTAGCAAGGGGAGCCATCCACCAAGCAGACCTTGCATGGGTAGTCCAGATGTATATTTGATCACCCATAGGTGTACCAGTTGGTTTCACAATAACATGTCAATTCCCATCCACCAGGATTAATAAACCATCCATCTAACTGCAGTCGGAAGCATCTAGGCCGCTCTAAAGTCCTATCTGCTGCCTTTTGCCTTAAACCCATGTTATGGATCTTCATTCTAATTTATCTGCAATGTGGGATCATCAAAATCACTGCTGCTGCTGCTTGCTGTTCTCCTTGCTGGAGAGAAAGATGTACCTGAGGATCTGTAGTTCAAGGAACAACCTGTTTCTGTTTCTTTACCCATTCTGTAAATCTGTTGTTCCTCGATTTTTCACATTGCATTTTAGTCATTACCCCACCAATCATCTGGTGCAGTTTTTAGATCAGGAAGAAAAGCTTTGCTTCTACCAAGAAGATGAGCCACAGAGGCACAATTGAGGACAGGGCATAGTAAGTCAGTAATGGGGAAAAGACAAACTACAGGGTAGTGAGTAGTCATTTGTCCTCTGCCCGACTTTTTGGGCACATTACCGGTCTTCTTTAAAAATTGAAAAGCAAAGATTGAGTTAATCTCAAATTTGATGTCCAGGAATTAAACAAAAATCCCTTGCAGTGGGGGTTAAATGCTCATTTAGGTGAGTGGTGTGTGTGGGGGGGGGGCAAGTTAACTTACCTTATGTCTTTGTTCTCCTCTGCCATGCATTCCATGCAGCCTTTTCTATCGCTCCATGCTGCAGTTGCAGGCACCCATATCATTCCCTTCAAAGCCAACAATTAAAGTTTATTATTATTAGAGGAACAAAAGAAAAAGAGCCGTGACTCCAGATAACATTTTTTTATTTCCCTGCTTTCAGACAATCTTACAGCGAGTCTACATTCAACCCAAGATACACTGACAGACATGTCCAAAGTATTTATAGGAGTAGCGCCATTTAGCCAGCCAGGGGTGGTCAAAACTGTAGCCAATCAGATATAGGCGTGTCACAAAACAAAGGCCTCCGCTTTCATCCCGACCATCCAGTGAAATGGGAGCTCCCTTCCTGTGACACCTCTACCATCTGAGCCACCCACAGCCGGCAACCCGTTCCCCAACCGGCGCTGCGTTCTCTTACACACAGGACGTACATAGAGTGCTTTTAATCACAGTGGGCAAAATAAGTGGCACTTTTTTTTGTAATTTTTTTTTTTTCGAATGACAAAAATAAATCCTTTTTAGAGGCAGTAAGTTAAGCAGCGAATTCTGAACACCTCCAAGAAAAAAAAGCTGCGTTTTATTGAAGCCGTTCATGTAATAAATGATTATCTATGTTCTTATTCTTCTAGAAAAGCGGCTATATTTAAAAATAACACACCTCTAGTACAAAAATAAGTGTACAAAAATAGTTCTGCAGCTATAAGAGAGTCGCCATGTAGGTCTCATCTGCTATGGAAAATATATCTTATGGGTGAGGAATTATTCCTGATATTGTGCTAATAGATAGGGACTTCAATCCCTAAGCTTTTGTTTTCCAGGACGGCTGTGGTGGGGATTACAAGGCGACTGGCCACCTGCCCCAACCCTAGGGGCGAGAACTTACCCACTAGGGCTTGCTAAGGTTGTGGCCAATGGCCATGTAACTGAGGTCACAGCTATTCATGCAAAGCAAAGCCAGGACACTGAACTGTGCACGGGTCTCCTTATCTGCAAATTATTTCTGCATATTCAGCAAGATAGTAATGTGGTCCTAACAGCAAGTCATCTTGGGAGTGAAACTTTATATTAAAGTGCATCTGTGGCCCTGCCCCATTCAACGGCTTCACATCTTTGTAGTATCTGGTAGATTGCTGCAGCATTTTGTGCTGTCCATTGCAGTGCCAATCATTTAGTATGGCACCCCAAGGCACATGTGCCGATGGACCCGCACTGCAGGCCATCACAACACACACACCTTGCTTCCTGGGGAAATGGGTTGAAATTCTTTTTGTGCTGATCAAACAGATATAACAAAATGAACAAAAGGGGGAAAATAAAAAAAAAATCAATAGGGGTGCATACAGTTTTATGCAGTGTAAGTTAACATTTCTCGACTTTTTTTTACCATGAGGGAACCTTTGAAATAACTTTCAGGAACCCCTGCTATGATTACTATTACCACCGCTCAGTGTGGTGGTCAGTGGGAAGAATGTCACCCAAAAAGATCATTGGAGTGAGTAAAACTGAGGCACAAATTGCTCAATGAACCCCAGCAGTCTTTGGAGGAACCCTTGTCATTGTTCCATCAAATGGGAATTTTGATTTGGTTGGGCATTAGTATTGGTTAGTTATATGGATGTCAACATGGAAAGTGAAATAATAATCTTTAAGTTTCAAACTGAACTTTAAAATCTAAAGCTCAATATATCATGGGGCCAATCTTTATGGAAGCCTATACCCTACGCTATTGATATCACTGGGGTAGCCATGTTGACTGGTTGGCCAATGTGTGCCATTTTCGACATCAGCAAAATGTAACAATTATTGAGTAAGGAGAAAGCGCTGAATTCTGCTTAATATCAGCTTAATATCTACTAAAGTTCATAGGCTGTAATACTAGTTTAATACTTTATTGTAAGCCTGATTTCAGGAGCAACTTCAGTTGGAACTTCAGAATTAGAGGAGAAATTAAATGGTTTTGTACAATAATAAGGGGGTAACATTGAGGCAAAGGGCCGTCACCTTTCTGAAAAAGTCTGCCACCAGATAGGATGACAGGTAAACTTTAGCACAAAGTGAAATTCAATTGTTTGTAGTTGTCAATGATGGAAAAGCGAAGTACTAGGCCAGCAACTGTTGGGCAATTCGCAATTCTGAGGCTGTCCAAGATACAGGATTCCAGAGATCATCAAACAAATATAAGCAATGACTTTGACGAATTGCCTAGTCATTGGATTGTACTAAAGGTATCAACAAATGTTGAATATTGTAGGATAATTGTGGGTGCAGGGGACTTACAATATGAACAAGCTAGCGCAGCATTTCTCAAACTTTTTACCATGAGGGAAGCCTAGAAACAACTTTCAGATCTTTAGCTCTATAACTACTATATCCACAGCTCACAGTATATTAGTATGGTGATTTATTACAATGTTGGCCCGTATAGAGAGCCGAATAGATCATTGGTGTCAGTTAAACTGATCCAAAATGCAAAAAATTGCTCCAGGAAAGTCCTTCTGAAGAACCCTGGTTGAGGAACACCGGTCTAACAGACACAGGTAAGTCTTCCTGATATGACAGTCAATCAAGCTACCAGCCCAGTTTGGGTTTGAAATGCAGGACATTGGACAAAACTGGGACCAAAGTGGTCCACACCAGCATATAACATGTGGAAAAAGCCAGACAGAGGTAATGTAAATAAAATAACGTAATAAAATTAAAGGACTGCAATTGGAACTATTTGCTTGTAAAAAACAATACAGAGATGACCTAAAACAAGAAGCTAGCTTATATTGCACGTAGAAGACTGCTAGAAAACTTGAACCTTTGGAAATGTGCTGAATAAGCAGAAATATTTCTCTAAAGAGCCCGGCATAAAAAATTCTGAGGTCTGAAAGAGTTTTAATGATGAAATAAACTTGCAATGGTCTAGAACCTAGGTGACCAACCTGTGGGAATTCCAAGATTAAATTAAGGTGTTCTAACACAATAATCAGTATGTAGAGCTTTTTTTGGGTCTTTTACAATTTTGTAAAGTTTCAGAAAATTATACTCCAACATTAGAGATCACAATAGAAATTTTGAGCAATTTGGCTTAGAGTTATGGCTTAGACATCATGGGTTATGGTCAAACTATGTTCCTGTTTAACCAAAGCAAGAATCTGAATTATTGAGTTAAATTTTTGGATGGAGCCTTAAAAAAAGACAATGGTGGTCTGAAAGGTTCACGTTTTAAGGTTCACTTAACAATATGGCCTCATCCTTAACTGAACATATTTGCTGATGTAGAATCAACCCTGGGCCAGAAGTTAAGCAAGGGTGCAATACTGGCATCAGTGCCATCCTCTGTCCTGCCTAGCTGTGACTCTTCATCAATTTCGAGATGTCTTCTATAGAATCATGAAGTTGACTTTGGTTTTGACTTTTACTCCAGTTTTCCCCGATAACCCCCTTGCGCTAATATCTATCTCAACGAAACGTGAAAGTTTTCTGACCACTGCCACAGATAAGAACTTGGTCAGAATTTCCTTTTTTTTTAACAAGTGGCAACACGGCATTATCACAGATTATGAATGAAGGACACTTCTGTAGTATAGAATTATACCATAAAGCACACAAATTTTAGATCTGACATCAGCCAAGCCATGTTCAACAGGAAAAAAACTTTCTGTCCATCAACAAAGTACATTTTTAAAGCAGTCAACTGCAACAAATCGATTCCAAAAAACGCCAACACTAGACACTTCTTTGGGTCGGAATACGTAAATATCCTTTTTTGCTCAAACGATGGACTGGAGCTTTTTTCATCTCAAGACCACGGTCCGTCTTCAATACCTTACTGTACCTTTTAAATATTTTTGGATTTTTTTTTTTTTTACTTCATGTCCTTCTTCAAAACGTACTTTGTAATAAAGAAAGGCAGCTACTGACAAATCTTTATTTCGTGTCCAAACTACGTAAACGAAAACTAACAAGAGCTAGGCTTAATTCGAGTCCTCCTAAACTAACCGAGACTTAAAGCTTCTTCTAGCAAAAGCCACCACTTGTCTTCCAAAAGCCACCTCTCACATTCTTCTCTATGAGTCCTCCTGACGACGGTACATCCAAGGTGTCAGTGCTGGTAGTAGATTAAACAGCGAAAGAAAGAATGTCTCGAGAAGTATCGCTATTGCTTTTTTTTTTTTTTTTTTTTTTAGTGAGACTTTGAGCTGCTGAAGGCTGATTCGTCTATGATGAGGATCCTGAGATTAATCCACAAGGCTTCTTTTAGTAGGCACAAGATGGTTCCTCAACAGGTACTATTGGGCTAATAGGCTTTATGGTGCTAAGGGAACGGAAGGCAAACATCGCTGGGTCATAGACGTAATGTGGAGGCTGACGACCGCCACCGATGCTCTATGGAGACAGACAAGAAAAAATGTTTAATACATAATAGGAAAGGAACGGAAATATAAAAATAGCTTGTATGTAAAATTAGAAAACATATCCTGTTTCCTATGGTACAGTATGAGAAAATGTATGATAATATAAAGCTGCCGTTGCTGTTTTTATCAAATGTTAGATGTTCTGGAACTACAAGATGACTCCAAAGCTCCACCAAAATGGAGAGTCCACTGATGCTGGTGGGACCTCCACCTTTCTCGTTACAATTTTTTCCCAAAATATAAAGCAATATTGTTGCAAATTGTTGGATTTTAACTGGTAACCAGCCCCCCGCCCCCAGATAATACCCATTTCCTTCCCTCTATTCCCACTTGAGGCCTAGCCTACAACCTAATATAATACTACAGAGCTACCAATTCTGGTAAGTGGATAGCGTTTTAGCAAAAGGCTTAAAAAAGAAAACATATATCTACAATGGTAGGGTTAGTGTGGGAGAAGGAGCAGAGGTTTGTGAAATCACTAAGAATGCAGCCTATCCAATCACTGAAGACCAGTGTCATCACTGAGAATGCAGCCTATCCAATCACTAGAGACCAGTGTCATCACTGAGAATGCAGCCTATCCAATCACTAGAGACTGATGACATCACTGAGAATGCAGCCTATCCAATGGCTAGAGACTGGTGACATAACTGAGGATGCAGCCTATCCAATCACTAGAGACCGATGACATCACAGAGAATGCAGCCTATCCAATCAGTAGAGTCTGGTGACATCACTGAGAATGCAGCCTATCTATTCACTAGAGGCTGGTGACATCACTGAGAATGGAGCCTATCCAATCACTAGAGACGGGTGACATCACTGAGAATGCAGCCTATCCAATCACTAGAGACCGATGACATCACAGAGAATGCAGCCTATCCAATCACTAGAGTGCGGTGACATCACTGAGAATGCAGCCTATCCAATCATTAGAGACCAGTGAGATCACTGAGAAGCAGACTATCCAATTACTAGAGACCAATGACATTACAGAGAATGCAGCTTATCCAATCACTAGAGACCGGTGACATCACTGGGAATGCAGCCTACCCAATCACTAGAGACTGATGACATCACATAGAATGCAGTCTATCCAATCACTAGACACCGGTGACATCACTGGGAATGCAGTCTATCCAATCACTAGGTACCAGTGACATATTTGAGAATGCAACCTATCCAGTTACTAGAAATCTGTGACATCACAGAGTTTGCAGCCTATCTATTACCTACAGCCCGGTGACCTCATTAAGAATGTAGCCTACTCATTAAATAAATACTGTTGATACAATCGAGAATGCAGCCTACTCTTACACTAGAGACCAGTGACCTCAATAGGAATGCAGCCTATCCATTCACAAAGACCAATTGATTTTTCATATGCGTGAGTATATGCAGTTACAAAACTTTCCATCACTACAATGCAGGAGAATCTTCTACACCCTGTATGGTTTCAATTATACATATTTACTTATAGCTGGATTAACTGTACATATCACTGGAAGAACCCATAAACACAAGACTACAGAGACAATAACACAGAATGGAAACATACATTGCGGGATGATGGGAATGCTCAGTAATATAAGGCATGCACTCAGTGTACATAGCGACCTTGGACACCCTACAATGGGTATTTACCAGCTGTACCATTGCCGCTGAGAATCTGTCCCAGTTGCAAATGGGTGACACAGATACTCGTTTTTCCAGACACATTTGATACAGCAAACCTTATGACTATGTGAATTTGAATGCTTTCATGCCAACATGCACAAGGCATAGATTGCTAGAAAGGGTTATTAAAAGGCAATCCCAGCTAAAGTGAGCCAGTCACCTTGTACACAAAGGGAAAATTGGAAGCATCTTAGAAAAGGGCCCTCTACTCGTTCTTCTTCGCTACTCAGCACTTCCTCTGCTGCAGAAGAATTTGATCTACACCCTCATGACAGTACTCGGATTCAACAGACAATTGGTCGTATGACCAAAGAAACAACATCATCACTCCCTCCTGGTCACCACTGCCACCATGTCTATTGCCGACCCTTTGCATTTTGTTATATTTATTGTGCAGTGTATATACTGGTGAATTACTGTGTAATGGAAACTACCAGTTTGCTTCGTCCAACTAAATGTTCGATTTTTGTTGCACCTTCTCATACTGTAACCACAACCAACCGGTTAGTTCACACAGATGGTGAGAAGGCAGTACAGTTACTGCTTCCTCCTCTCAGGTAACTGGGGCCATCAGCATGGTCTCTCTCCTGGCTGCCCATAAGCAATTATTAAAGTAACCATTGCAACCATTTATCAACATCCACCAACGCTCATTCATTTTAAGCAAGCATGGCAGTGATAGCTCCTTGGCCACCATGTGAAGTTTCCTCAATTAATTCCTTAAAGAAGTTTTATCACTTCAATACACTATCCAAATAAAAGGTTTTCATTACATTTTAACTAAGTCTTTGGAAGGCCAATTTGGGAAAGCTTCTGGAACTTTTGGGGTCGTAGACCTTTCTTCATCTGTGCTCTATCCAAGCCATTGATCTGCTCTCCAATGTGATGTTCCCCGGACACAGCTGTACGCAGGGTTTTTTCTCTTGACAAAGCGACGATGATTCTCCCCTTCGTTGTTTTTTTTGAAGTCAGTGCCATGGGCCGGCTTGGCAGCCCAACAATAGAACCTCCATTCTGTGAGAATGCCGGGTGCCAAAACACTTGTGTTTGAAGTTTAAAGAACAAACCTGTAATTTAAAGCCAAGATGCGCCCCGGGAAATGACCTTCAACTGTACGGGAGGCCAGGCATTGTATCTTTATATTACTGGCTTCTATCAAACTGGAAGGGACATTCACGATGTTGGCTTACCAGCCCTCCCTTTCCACTTCATCCTATTGTAACAGAGAATTATTTATATCATTTTTTTCAGTGTGAAGGCCATGAAACATATGTGGTCAAGTTGATAGTGGGGACAACTTGCTAGTTAAAAAATGGCCAATAAACCCTTGCTCTGTTTCTATGGTGTTGCTCTTTACTAGATAGGCCAGCAGGATGCCACTCTCATTCTGCACCTGTGCCGTGATAGGGAGTGGGGACATTTGTCCACTGTGGGTGCAGTTCCAGGGGACTCTAAAGGATGATTCTGCTGGTGGCACCATCACCAGCTACAGACTCACACTTGTGGCCCTAGGCATAAGAAAATAAACGTAGAAATGATTGTCACTCCATAACAGTGTTTCTTGACCTTTCAAAAATGGGAGAACCCTTGAAATAACTATAATTACTATATGTACAGCTAACAGTATATTAGTATAGTGGTCAGTGGGAAGAATGCCTCTTTTAATTTCTGGCCATTGGGAAGAATGTCACCCTTACAGATAGCCAAAAAGATAATTAAACTGACCTGAGAGGGACAAATTGTTTACGGAACCCCTAGCAAACTCTGGAGGAACCCTGGTTGAGAAACACTTACTTGTCTATACTATGAGCTTCTAACAATGGGTATGTACAGAATCCTGCTGACCCCTTCCACCAGCCAAGCATTACATTTCACAAAGACCAAAATCAATGATGGTGACTAACATCAGGTATGTAATGAAAACAGAAACATTTTATTTATTAAAGTTGATGATGGGAAAAGGAAGAACCAGGTATATAATAACCAAATAAAAGCAGATTAAAACTTTAGCTTTAAGTTCACTGATTTCACTTTAATTGTCAGGTGATGGCAAGCGAATGATGTAACGTGGATATTAGTGATCATGTAAGCAGATCGGATTGAGCACGGTGCCCTCTCACTGGGTTCTGTACACTCCAGGGATGAGCTTGTTTACAGATCTGCAATTATAGAAGTGGCAATGTGTTTCCTGGCTGGGGACTGTAGGCAGGGAGGTGAGTAATGAGGGAAAGTATCAGAGTCAGTTGTTATATGGAGTACTTGGGGAGGGGGGTCACAACAGCACGACTTTCCTCTCCAGGGACCTGACTTGGATGTCAGATGGCCTACCAGCAGTTTACACCGAGCAATTTGTAGAGTTGCATTTCCCAGAGGTGCTGCCCTAGGAACTCTTCAATAAAGGCAGTTGAATGAAATACATTTGTATGATTTTTACAAATACTAAACCTAATAAATAATTTGTTTGCAGCTGAATATATAAAGCACTCAGACATGACCAAGCAGTCCAAATGAACTTTAGAATGGTGAAGATGCATGATCCAAGGGAACACAGTAACAGTTGCAACTGGGCACTGGCTTCTTGGGGAACCCTATGGTCTACCAAGTCATGTCCATAAATCCCATTTACCACTACAAACAAGTGTCTTGTTGAATTGCATGGAGGAGGGGTTATAGGTTTTGGGAAAAGTTGGAGCCATGGGGTGAGTATGTTAGCTGCACAGGAGTAGAGATTGTTAAATCTAGAGCAATGGGGAAGCTGAGTTTGGAACTCAAGGACACTGGCTCGTATCTTGCACCAGAGCAAGTTGCATCGATCTACATCACCAATGCTTAAACAGACCTATACTGAAATGTTCCATAGGCTCTAATGACTTGCCTAGTCCGTGTTCTGCCTTTATTACCTTTAAGTACTGACCGAGAATGAATTTGCAGCTCAGGTGTTCAGCTAATTCTGCACAACTCGTACCATAGTTACCTGCATGCTTTTTTTCAGGTGTGTTTGGAAAAGGTACATGCCCACCTGTACTTACACACAAACTCATATATACATTCATTATATGGTCAAAAGATTGTGGACCCCGGACTATCACATCTATTTGAGCTTGTTGGTCATCCCACTCTATAACCATGGTCACTAAAATGAAGGTGGTAGGTCCCATCATTGTCCCAACACTTTAGCAAAGGTGTTCCACAAGGTTTTTATGCCATTATGTCAGGTTATGTACTGATGTTGGATGGAAAGAGCTGACTCGTGCCATCCAGCAGAGTTGAGGTCAGGGATCAGTGCAAGCCACTACAGTTCCTCCAAACCCAACTGGTCTTTATGGGACTGGCTTGGTACACAAGAACAGTCATGCTAGGACAGAAAAGCCTCCACCAAACTGTTATTGCAAGATTAGTAAAACACAATTGTATGTGTGTTGTATGGGTTTATTTGTCCAGTTCTAGGCAATCAAGACGTCTGAAAATCATAAATCCGTAATACGACCGGGTATGACTGTGGACGCCACCATGTTAAAAAGGGAATGCAAATTTAGTTCTGAAGATTGAAAACACCTGAATGCCATTATTTGTATAGGGGTCCACATACTTCTGGCCATATAGTGCACAAATCCCCATTCCAAAAACAAAACTCACAACCCCTGGAACTTGTTTTGATTCCAAAAACTCTTTCTGGGATCTAGAGATTTGGACACTTTAGGCAGCAACTAAGTGAAGCAAACAAAGGTTGCTAGGACATATCCTGCTACGCTCGGGTAAACACCTCGGTTATCATATAATGCTTTCTCAATATCTGCTGTGTGGGAGGGCATGAAAAGTTCCTTCACACATGACAAGCCGAAGCTGGCACATAACAAGCTTGTAAATCACCAGAAAAGATCGGCAAGGATGGAAAGGAAAAGAAATCTTTAGGAAAACAGATGTATGTGCTTAAAATTGGAAGGGACTAAAGGTCCATGAAATAAATACTGAAATGAGATTTCAAGAGTTGAATGAGAAAACATCAACTGATCAGATGCATGCAATACTAAGCCAAGGGCAATATACAGAGCAGAAACCCCGCTGGAGATGAAGATTATATAATACGGAGACATATGATTACTATATATGTGCCGTGCAACAATATATTACAGAGCCCTATTATGACCGGTATACAATGCATAGTCTGTACTTTAGAATATAAAACAGACATCCATTTGTATTACAAGTTTAATGCACATATATAAATGCAAGTAGAACATATATAAAATCAGAGATAATACCAACACAACCCTTCATGACCTGACCAACATTGTCCCATCCTAGAGACCAATATATAATAGAGAATCATATTAATACCTGGGCCATCCAGGGGGCCAATATGAATTTACATTATATTACTTAAGAATACCTTGGTGGCCAACAAAGTATACAAAAACCCTCCTGGGGATCAGGACACAATATTAAGACATTGTGGATCGTATGATAAAATTTTTTCTCCAGACTGATGGCTTAGAGAAAGCAAAAAAGACGCCTTCATATTGAGAATTTATTATACAAAGTCCATTCTTGAATTCAGTAGGAACTACTGTGTCTTCATTGGCAATCAATATACGTTACGTAGGCCATGCTGGGGATCAATGTTCATTGTGTGACCATTGGGGTAACTTCCCATCCCTTCCCGTGCCCATGATGGCTGTTACAGGTGGCATATAAAGACGAGCAGCCAAAGCTTCTTCACTGTATTTGTTAAAAACTGATTCTATTTGTGTGATTTCCTTTAAAAGGGACCAGTCTGCATTATCTACGAGACGTGCCGAGACTTATCAGACATTATTAAACATCTCTATTTTGTTCTTAATACGCTGGATGACCCCCACATATAGCAAGCCAAAATTCCAGAGGGTACACTTATCTGCAGGGCGGCATGCCAAGTATGTTTCATCTTCCAAGGGTATGACCAAGATCAGCCTGTTTATAAGACCTAAAGGACTTACACAAATGGACGGACACACAATAGCCCATTGTCAACTCACAGGACAAGCGTAGTAAGTGTGGCGCTGACCCAACACAACCCCCCACCTCTCAGCGTGCTCATTACAAAACTTGGCTGCCAGAAATGTTCTCTCTCCATTTATAGGGTGTGATGGAGTAAACATTTTTATTGACCGGCTGCGTGGAACAGTCATTATAAAGAGCCAATGTTTACATTGTACTTTGGAATGCAAGAGACCAACGTAAAAGGAAACCAACATACTTTCTGGGTTTGTTTAGCTGAACATGTCAACGTAATCAGTGTAAAGCTGATAATGCAACTAAATGCATTTATTAATAGCTGGATTTATTCGTTTTATTTGTTTTTTAATTTTTATTAAAAAAAAAAAAGAAGCAGGGAAAGTATCTGAATTTGATTTAGTTTCAGCCTCCTGCAGCTCCTGCATGAGAGTAGGTGAAGAGAAGCAGCACATGGAGTGCTATAGTACAATGATGATAAAAGTTTAATACAGAGTGAGACAATCTGTTCAGTCTGCACTTTCACGATGTACAATAGGAGAGAAATGGGAGGTGGTGGTGGAATGTCCAAGAGTCTGCAGGAAATGTGCAGAATGTGTCATATAAAATGCAAAATTCAGCATCTCATTGCAATGATTGCCCGTGCACTGGACATCACAACAATGATAATGTGCTCGAACCCAGAAGCACATCATAAATCTGCCCTGGGCTCACAAAAAAGGCACTTACATGGGGAACAAAGTTGCCAACACTGAGGTAAGGGAACCTAAAGGGGTCATGTAATCAAACTGAAGAATTGGGGATGTTAGAGTCGGCTTTTATAGAATGCTGATTTCAGGCACAGAATAAACTGATACACGGAAATATTTGGATTCAGCGGCTCCCTGGTTAGATTATTGGAAACCCAACTGAAGCCAAAACTAAACAAAGCCAATTCTTAAAGAAATCATGTGATAAGTGTGAATTATACTTATAACCTGAACCTTTAAAATGTGACCCCCCCACATTGTGTAGCTGTGATTGGCTGTAGCTGTGCCCCCTCTCCCAGCCAGGACCTATCCTGTTTTTTAATTTCTGGTTTAAGAAAAGATTGGGGTCTTATTATTGCGCACCACCTACTTCCAATGACTTCTGTCCGGTGTAGGCACATGGTTCCCGGTCTAATGCAGGGATGTTGGAAAATGTTGTCTGTCATCGATTGTTCTTCCTACTTTTGGAGTCACATGATCCCATCTGATTGACCCTCCCACCATCCAAATTCATAGACCAAAGGAAAAAGCTGCAATGCAGTGTACAAACACAGATATTCTCTCCTCGACTTTGCTTCTATACATTGTTTGTATTCACTCAGCAAATCAGCTGCTATTAGGATATGCCCTGTTCAATGTTGGATTTAGTTGGAGTCACTGTAAAAATAAATCTAGTTTTGTCTTCAGGGAGTGTCTCCATTGTTCACTATGAAAGAAACCTAATTAAAACTAAACTGCAGAATGTCACGGATATTAAAACAAGAATGCAGTATGTCAAAACAAGTTTCTGGCCGGGGATTCAAAGACGCTGCTGTGCCGGGGAGGGAAATGGAGTATTTCTTTCTATGGAGGAGAGACAAGGGCAGATAAGGGGCAGGAAACCGGGCCAGAGCGGGCCGCAGTGCGTTCCGTCTCCAGATAAGACGCTTAGGGATAGCGGAACTTAGGTGCCCCCTGGTCCAGCATTGCATAAGGACTGGCTTATGCCATTCCACCACCCGCCATGTACACAAATTAGATTTCTGTTGCTGGAAACAATCTTTGTGATCATTTCCAGTGACAGGAGAATAAATGAGTGCTGTACACACATCTATGTTCTGTTCTACGAGGGGAGGACAGATGAGTGGCACCCCACTGAGCTCACCTACATAGGAAAGTAGAGGTCACCCCCACTAGGTCATTCACTGATAAACCATGAAGAATTGTGAATGACGTTGGGTGGCAGCTGTTCATACACTAGACCCCCACCCTGAAAGATGATCCTGATTGTTCATCATGGTGCATACGGTGGAGAAGGGGTTAAGGGCAATGCTATGGAATGTCCGCTCTAAATCTGCTGCAATATCACATCCAATATGGTGGAACTTGGCTTTTACAGGTAAATATCATGCCAAATGTTAATGAAATACACATATAATCTTATGTGAACATAATTGTTAGAAATGAATGATCTGGCAACAAAACATACCTTACACTACATCCCGGAAGCCTGAAATTCTGTTGCAAATTCTCCTTCTAAAACTTCTTACATACTTCTACATACCGAGGTGTATTCAGGTATCAAATTGAAGTTCGTGGCAATTGGTAGCAAGATTTTGAACTTGCAGATGAACTAAAGTTCCTCAGGACTTTGTGTTCCATTGGAATGGCTGCTTCACAAGAAACGGACAAAAATCTGACTAAAGTGCATCTAATCCTTCCCTCTGGCATAACCTATTAGCTGTTTGACCTCTAATTTTCTGACACCTGAGGAAGCAAAATGCGTTGGGATAACAGGATGAACCATTAAAAAGAACTCATATCACTATATATATATAAATATATATATAGTACATATCACTATATTCTTTTTAAAATATTGCACATTCTCATTTGCTATAATGAAGCAAAATCATAATGCATTGACCAGCACCGAGCCACTCTATAGGACAAGGTAAGACTTGCAACTAGCACATGTGGCAGATTTTTACTTCCCATCAGATTTCGGATACAATAAAATGATCAGGTCTGAAAGGAATTCAGTATCTGACCCATCTAAATCCTTTTTTGTGGGTCCTGGATGGTTGCAAATATCAGAAGTGCACAAGTTGCATCATGTGCATGAACAATCCAGTACATCCAAGTGGAATTCTGATTGCAATACAAACTGTTTTCTATCCAAAAAAAAATCAGAAGACAGATTTTATTACACATGTGAGCAGTATTTTTGGATCAATTACTGGTTGAATTCTCTGTTTCCAGAGTCTCCTGGGTCTGACCCCACTTTGTCATTCTGTCGCAACCCCATTTTCTCTTTCGCTGCATCCACATTTAAAGCAAACGTATCACCAAATTTTTTACTTTTACAAAAGGGTAGATAACCCAGTATATAAAGTATTTTTTTTTCTTTAACACTCTTTAAAAAAAAAAAAAAAAGATGAAGCCTTTTTCCTCCTGTCGCACCGCCGCGGCAGCATAGACTGAATAGGAGTGCAGAGCCTTCTGACTTTGGGCTGAATGCACAGAAGAGGATTTTTCCTGCAATGGAAAAAAGTGCCCATCTCACGCATGCACAATGAATCAGCACTCCCATTAACAGCAGGCTATGGTGACGAAGCCAGAAAAAGAAAGAAGAGAGAAAGATTTCCAAATGCCAGGACAAAGGATTACAGGACAGTGCAGGACCAAATCCCAGAAACCTTTGAAGGGATGAGGGGCTCTGCAGGAGTAAAAGTAAATGTAATTTTTTTTTAAGGATAGTTCTGCTTTAAGGTCTTTCTAAGGTCATTGGAGTGGTGGAGGAAAAGATGATGAAATCTCCAAAAATGTGCATACGAATTGCATTATTGTAGCAAGCAGGTTCATCCTTAATTGACAGTGAACAGAAAGCATGCAACGCATCCCACATGTGCTGCAGTTATTGCATGCACACACAAAAATTGGTATCGTAAAGGGAAGAAGGAAAAGATGTACAAAGTATCTAAAAGAAAATCAAAATCTAAAGTCTAACAAAGTTTTTTTTCAGTTCAGCTTCCAGTTTACATAAAGCAAATCCCAGGTGATGATGGTGATGATGGTTTCAGTATCACACCATGTGAAGGCATGTCAGACGCATTTAAACAATTGCGGATTTGCTGCTCTCAATTTTCCAGTTATGAAACAAAAAAGAGTTTTAACTTTCTTGAATGTTTTAAACACAGCTGCAAACAGCCAGACTAAAAGCCACTTAACATGTTTCTGTAATGAATCCAGTGTGGCTTTCTATCTAATTGAAGTCTCTACCACTCAGAGGCAGTTGGAGCTCTGAATGCCGAATGCTGGATCTTTCTATTTCAGAACAATACCTCCATTATCCCCGCCCAGGAATTGTGCTATTGGAGGGCAGGGCCAGGCAACAGCCAAGGATGTAGAATACCTCCACAAATCATCAGGAGCCCCCCTTGAGTAAAATATGAAATTCATGATGGAAAGGAAAATTAGCTTTTTTACAATGTACAGATGTTATTTGTATTACTCGGGTTACTTTTTACTTATACAAAGGGGAGTGGGGTGAGATCCACAGGTTATGTGAAAGCCTTCTTGCTTCTGAGCAAGTTCTGACATATTTAAATCTGCCCTGCAGCCTTATTATGATTATTATTACACAGTATTTATATAGCGCCAACATATTATTCAGCGCTGTACAAAGCAAATAGTCATGTGACTAGCTGTCCCTCAAAGGAGCTCACAATCTAATGTCCCTACCATAGTCATTTGTCTTTAATACAGTCCAAGGTCAATCGTTTGGGGGAAGCCAATTACCCTAACTGCATGTTTTTGGAAGCCTTGCTCTCAGACTTGCTCAGTTGTGCCGGCTCCCTTCCTGGACTGAAATTGCTTTTTCTGATTTCACTGCACACTGTGACCTTCTATATTGTGCATTAGAATCTGCAGATTTCCTGGCTGCAGAATATCCAGCATTATCTATTCCTCTCCTCCCCAGCCTAACTGGCCCTGGTCTGCATTTCATATTTCAGTTCTTCAATCATGGAGGCATTACTTAGGGCAGTTTGCATGCAAATTCAGCCTGCCTAGACATATACTCCATACCTCCCATCCTTCATATGACAATTGCCCCATAACATAGAAGTGAATGGTAGTGCAAACCTGCTATCCCTTCCCCATTCCATTCCATCGATTTGCTTCCTCTAGTTAGAGCCACCAGGTCCAGGACAATGCTGATATCCTAAACCTTTTTTTGGGGTGCAATGAATACACAGCAAATGGTGGAGGGGAATTTTGGCATTTGGTGACCAGCTGATATCAGAAGGGCAGTTTCTGCAATCTATTTGGAGCCCTCTACATTTGTTTGGCAATTTGAAGGGGACCAATATTAAATAAAGAGATTGCAATGCTGAACTACGGAGGAGGATTAAAGGTTGCTTGTCAAGGAAAAGGTTCAGGTCAGGTTCACATCTGTGCAGGTCGGCACCACACGTGTTACAGCATATGATACTACCGTGTTACAGCCCATGATACTAAAACCGCATGGCAACACTTACAAGAAGAAATGAGGAGTTGCATCACCCAGTGCACCCTGCTGACTGACCTGCGGTGCATTGCACTGGAAGGCACCATAACACACATACCATGCATTGGGGTGGAAATGTAAAGAAACCAAAGCATAGGCAATTTCTTTTGTGCACTGCCATATATACTGAATATATATGGACTGCCTGACCCCATCACATGGCAGCTAACATTATAATGCACATACATGCAGCCACAGATGTCATTATACATCATAGCAGTAATTATCCACACATAAAGAGAGATTTATAGGCATCGCCAATGCATAGGATAATATATTGGATATTTATAGGATAATTACAGAGGATGTAATCAGGTCATCAATGCAATTCTTTCCAGGTTCATTGGGTGGGAAGTTACAGATCAAGGCTAGATATAACCCCAAAAAGTGGGCTCTCCATAGTGTCACCCTAGGCTGCTGAACACCCTATAACAATCATTGGCAGTTTACTATGAGCCAGTTGGCTCATTGGTGGTTGTTCAGAAGCGTTTTTCCAGCAAAAGAATGGACATTCCCAATCAATGTTCAATCAGCATATTAACAACTCTCAGGAATGTCCTAGTTGTTAAATTTTTATTGGATCAAAGCTGTCATTGGATCTAACCTCTACTTAAATTTGTCAACTAGTATATGGCCACCTTTAGGATAGGCAACAGAAAGGGTCAATTTTACGGCAATTCCTTTCCTAGGGTCCATTTTCACTTCATTCTTTTGCAATGCATTCACACACCTCAATGCACAAATGAACAGACCAGTGTCTTCATTGCTGCTGCAACTTTACTCTCATCACCAATACAATGTATGCTACGTGAAGGCAGCTAATGTATAGTGTATTGCACACAAAGCCATGCAATCACCCAAGGTAAAGCAGTGCAAACGTGTAATTATAGAATGTGAAAATATTCTACATAATAAATATTTTATTGTGTATTTACACACACCACACACATTCTGTGCCATTACTCAGAAAAAACCTCAACAAAGTTTTCCATTAATCACTTCTCCGCAGTAATAAGTTTAATGCGCAGACCCCCCAGCCCCCCATCTTCACATATCCTGGCCTTTGATGTAGAAGACAATGTTTTTCTTCATTACATTTTTGGAGGGGGGAGGAGGGTTAACTGCAGTTTGTTTAAGGTGAAGAATTTCCAGGAAAAAGGATGGAACGGTCAACTGATCTCTAGGAATCCGACAACTATGCTGAATATTTATCTCCGCATGCATCATCTGCCTTAAAATCTTTTTTTATATGAGTGAATAAGATAACAGTTTATCCTAACTGATGAAGAATTAGGAAAATTAAAAATTGGGATTAGATGTGTTACACCGTGCATTGTTGCACCACAAGTGTCGGCATGCTGCAATGCTATTGTTCCAAATGGCACCTGGCTAGCCTTGCTGGTAGATCTGCAGTTCATCACAATGCAACACACAGCACTGTATGTAATGCAATGGTGAATAATTAGAATTGCATACACTTCCGCTTGGTAGGCATTGCTACACCACAATGCATGCGACAAGTGTTGGCAAGCTGCAATGCTATTTGTTCTAAATGGCACCTGGCTAACCTTGCTGGTAGATCTGCAGTGCATCACAATGCAACACACAGCACTGTATGTGGTGCAATTGTAAAGAATAAGAAGTGAATACATTTTTGCTTGGTAGGCAACCCATTTAAAAATTAGCAAGGCAGCACACAATAATTAAAAATCAGTACAAAAAGTATTAGTTTGCATAGAATGAGGTTTGCTGTGCCATGCTAAATCCTAGCCTATTCAGATAGGTGGTGCAGACAATGGACCTTAGCTCCTTGCCGAGTTTTGTCATAGTCTCACTTGTACTGTTGGTTATGGTTTATTCACTTAAGTTACCTGTCATGTACTCATGGTAAGGATTGGCATTCAGGTTAGCGTTCATGTATGGTTTAGATGCCCATATTATATGACTGGCACAGGTTCTGGCTGTTGGCATTGGTTGGTTTTAATGTAACTCTACATAACTTCAACATGGCTGTGTCCCCTTACAACTGGAAATATGTTTCCCATCAATGATTGGAAGGTATTATTGTAACCAAGAAGTCAGGAATTTGGAACCTCTGTTGGGATTGAATTGCTGTCTCTGTGCTCACTTCTTTGACCTTTGTCTGGTCTCGATCTGACCTGTGTAATAAAGAAGAGCTGGGTACTTACTCGAATTTTAATAACTCTAGTCTTTGATCCACAATTCTTCTTAAGCAGCATTTTCTAGAAGAGAAAAAGGAAAGAATGATTTGAATTCAGCTGATAATAAATCGAGTTTTGTGCCGAGAGTGTTAAATGAAACTTGTAAAGCCTGAAGCACGACATAGAATGCATTGTTGTCTAGGACTGTTGATACATCGCGTGTACCATCCAAAATACACAAACTGTTGTCCTAAGAGCGGTGTCATCATTCCTCGTAAACAGATGCCATTCCCCGCTTCTTCTCAAAGTGTGTGAACGCTGCAGAGCTGGCGGTGAAAACAGCACATTTGTATTTCTCAGCCACCCTGTGTATGAAAGAAGCTTTCATCTGAGGAAATTCACCCAGTCCAACTGGTAACGGTCAGATTGGGGAACATTTGCATGTCTATAGAGTTAAATTGGGTTCCTTAGGGAATGCTGGAACTGCATGGTTCTGATGGAGGGGCCTTTGGTGCTGACTGAGGTGTGTGTGCAGCAAAGAAGTATTAGTACTTATTTGGGGTTGGAGTTGGGGTTAGGTGAAGGGTGTTCAGGTAGGGATGGTTAAAAGGAGGTTAGCATGCAAAAGGTAGAGTGGAATTATGGGTTTTGATAAGATAGGCGAAGTGTTAGGTAGGTAAGACCAAGGTAGGCAAGGAAGAGCTTAAGGTAAGTGTTAAAATTAATGTGCAAAAGATACAAGAGTGTTAAGAGTTTGCATAGGGGAAGTTTGAACATTCAGGGCAGGGATAAGCATTCAGGTAGCAAAGCTGGACAGTTGGGGAGTTTCAATAAATGTACAAAAGATAAAAGTTATGGGTTCAGATAGGAGAAGGTTGGGTGCTGAGCTGGCAGGTATGTACTTTGAGGTAGGCAGGAATGGATGTTCAGGTGGTGATTGTTGGGGTCTTTAAATTAGCATGCAAAAACCAAATGTTGGTTGTTATGGGTTCAGGCAGGGCAAGGTTAAGTGTTGAGGTAGGCAGAGTTGACAGCTGAGGAAGGTGGGGATAAGTATTGCAGTTAGAGCATTCAGGCAAGACCGGGCTGAGAGTTAAGGTAAGTGTTTAAAATACTTGTAAAAGATAGAAAAGTATTACAGGTAAAGGAAGTTTGAGCATTGAGGTAGGCAGGAATGGGCATTGTGGTAGGTAGGGATGGGCATTGACGAAGGCAGGGATGGGCATTGTGGTAGGCCGGGATGGGAATTGTGGTAGGTAGGGATGGGCATTGACGAAGAGAGGGATGGGCATTGTGGTAGGCAGGGATGGAAATTGAGGTAGACAGGCAAAAGCATTGAAGAAGGAAGGCAGGGTTCTCCCCAGGCCCTTTTAGTTGGGCGCACCACCCAGCACTTTTCAGCACCCACCCGGCTGTTTTTGGGTGGTTACTAAAGAGTTTGGTCACAATACAGTGGCTGCCACCCGCCTACAATTTCTTCCCACCCGGCTTAAAAACATTTCTGGGTTGAGCACTGGAAGGGATGGGCATTGAGGTAGACAAGGCTGGGCATTGTGGTAGGCAAGGATGGGCATTGAAGAAGGCAGGGATGGGCATTGAAGTAGGCAGGGATGGGCATTGAGGAAGGCAGGGATGGGAATTGACAAAGGCAGGGATAGGCATTGAGGAAGGTGGGGATGGGCCTCCTTGCACTGATCCCACAAGTATACATCTGCTGTGCCCATTCCAAGGTCTGTGACCCTTACAAGTGCTCCTATTATACCTGCATTGAGTTCCTGGGCCTTCACACCTTCTGTACCCATTATATATATAACAATGCAAGGGCTACCCACCCTTCTTGCACTGTTCCTACGTCTATGCATCTGCTATGCCCATTCCAGGGTCTGTACACCAGGTATTGCCATTACAAGGGTTCCCACTATACCTGGATTGAGTTTCTGGGTCTGCACACCTGCTGTGCCCATATAGTCTCCACTATCCCAGCAGGATTTCCATGTAATAAAGATTAAATATGTAACAGAAGCAGTTGGAACACACAGAGGTAGGTGAAGCATGCAAAACTCCCAGGTGTTCAGAAACAGTTGAAAATTATGATAGATTTTGATGTTGGAGTATCCAAAATGTGAGTATAAATGACTATTAAATTCTAAAAACTTTCACTATAAGATCCTAAAGTCTATCTCTGCACCATGACCCACACAGAGGAACCAGACAGACCAGGCTTATTATTGCCAGCAAATCAGGCTCCGCTGCACCGGGCAATGCTGCCAGTTTAACATGGTCCAGGTATTGGAAGCCAAAGCAGAAGATTACAGAAAGCTAAGCACAAGAAGAAACTGACAGTTCTTTTTTTACTTCATTGAGCAGGCGGGCGTTGACACAGAAGGCTTCTGAGCCGTCACTGTAAACAGCAGGGTCACTATTGGCTACAAATATATTGGCAGGTAAAACCTTTAAAAAATATTTCCCAACCGTGTATTCAGCGGTCTGGCTGAGGTTCTTGCTATAATTAAAGGGAATGTTTGAGAGGGGTGCCACTTTAGGATACCATGGCTTTGACCACATCCAGAAGGATTACAGGGAAGGGTGCCCAGCATATGTTGTCCTGCAGGACACAGCTGCAGGAAGGTAACACTTGCCCAGATCTGGTGTGTTTTGTGCCCTGTATCTTCCACATTGTGCCAGGAGTTGACTTTCATCAGCAGCCAAGCATGGTCGGAACTCAGAGCATCCCCGGAGTCTCCTCTGGGCTGTGTACACAATGTTGGATCAGCACTTCATTTCTGTGGATAAAACTGAAGCTGGCAGTCGGTGGATTATTTCACTTTTTTAAGTGTTTTTATAGACTTTTTTAGGCTGTGAAGAATTGGAAAAGGAATAGGAATGGTGTTTCTTCTACAGTTATTTGAGTTTTTAATACCAAACTAGGTAAAATCAAGAAGTAGGTCACCAATATGCTTATGGTCTTTTCTCCTGGGAACTTCAGCAACAAGGTCTACCTGGCAAAGTTCTTGGCTAGGTTTCTGGCCACCATTGAACTTGGAATGTCTCCACCCTACTTCCCACTTTGGACGAAGTGGCATTCCCACTTTCCCACGAAGCATGTAGCCAGTGATATCTAAAAACCTCATTACGAGGGCTGCAGGGTCTGCACACATACTGTGTCCATTATGAGGGGTTCTCACCATCCCCATGCTAATTTTCTGGGGCTGTACACCTTCTATACCTATTATAAGGACTACGATCATCCATCCAATGAGTTCTGGGGTTTGCACACCTACTGGGCCCATTATAAATGGCTCCTATCATCCCAGCACTGGGACTGCACACCTTCTGTTCCCATTATGAGGGGTTCTCACCATCCCCCTGCTGAGTTTCCAAGGCTGTACACCTACTATGCCTATTATAAGGGCTACCATGATGCATCCACTGAGTTCTGGGGTTTGCACATCCGCTATGCTTATTATACGGCGCTCACATCATCCCAGCATTGGGTCTTCATACTTGCCATGCCCATTATGAGGGTTTCCCCCCTATCCTCATGCTGATTTTCTGAAGCTGTACACCTATTAAAAGGGCCCCCATCATCCATGCACTGAGTTTGT
Source organism: Pyxicephalus adspersus (assembly GCF_032062135.1). Classification (NCBI taxonomy): domain Eukaryota; kingdom Metazoa; phylum Chordata; class Amphibia; order Anura; family Pyxicephalidae; genus Pyxicephalus; species Pyxicephalus adspersus. Next base: position 150,331,357 of record NC_092861.1, on the reverse strand, counting down.
ACACCTGCTGTCCCCATAAGAAGGAGCTCCCAAGTTTTCTCATGTTGTGCCCATTATGAAGGATTCACCCCATCACTGTGATGAGTTCCTAGGTCTATACACCTGCTGGTTGAGCAACAAGGTCGTCCTTGCAAAGTTCTTGGTCAGGCTGAGTTTGGAATGTCTTCCTTCTCCCTGGGCGTTCCATTAACTCCTTATGAAGAGATAGAATAGGGTTTCTGATACAGATATTTGATCTTTTAACAGCTTTCTGGATAAAACCAAAAAGCCATTTCTGTTACTATGATTGCCCCTTTGGAGGACCCATGAATTCAAAAGTTATCTTCCAAATATTGGACTGGTTTCTCATTTCCCTCGGGGACTCCAGGAACAAGATCTACCTGTTCTTAGCTAGGTGTCAGTCCACCATTGGGTTTTGAATGTCTCCACCCTCCTTGGCATATATACGTGTTTCTTCTAGGTCATTTACTCAATAGGTAGTCAGCATGAGAATGTCAGCTCTGCAGTCTAAGCCTTTAAGTAGACGTGAACCCACCCCTGATCCTTTGTTTGCTTTTTCAATAAAATGTTTATTTTCCATCCCTTGAAACATTTCAGTGCTGCTGATCTCCTGATAGCTGCATGCAACAAGTACAAATATAGGCAATACCATCACAGGAAGCATTATTTCCGGAGTGCCCTGGTTAGATAAAACTATAGCATGGGAAATCTGATTGTGATGAGCAGAGAGCAAGGGGAACCATGCTCTCCCTTTCATCTTTTAACATTGTAAGGAACTTAAGCATACCACTTACTAGCACCCACTACTAGCACCAGGATGCCATATAGCTTGGTTAAAGGGCTGCCATGCTGATGGGGCATACAAGCCAATATCAGCCAAGTGGGTGGCCTCCACACTTGCATCATCCTTGGAAAAGAAATGCCAGCTCATATAATTGTCGTTCTGGGCAGACTAGCTCTGGAGGAGAAGGCCATGTTGTCTCTCCATTTTAGCATCATGGAAAACTACCCACAGCAGATTTGCTTGAAGGATATCCAAATCCTGTAAGAGATTCCATGACGGTTCACTGGCAGCTGCGTTTGCCTGGTACACATTTAGTCAATGGTAAAAACGGCGATTGTGTCTGTAGACTACAAGGTGAATCCTATTAAATCTCATGTGGATGAATCTATTACCCAGTAAATCATTGATCTTATGAGGGGCTCCCCCATCCTTGTGATGGGTTCCTGGTTTTGTATACCCACTATGCCCATTATGAGGGGCTCCCCCATTCTTGTGCTGGGTTCCTGGTTCTGTATACCCACTCTGCCCATTATGAGGGGCTCCCCCATCCTTGGATTGGGTTCCTGGGTCTGTATACCTACTGTGCCCATTATGAGGGGTGCCTGTCTCCCCTCCACCAAGTTCCTGCATCTTCACAACTGCTGTGCCCATTAGGAGGGGCCCCACTGTCTCTATGCCCATTATGAGGGGTAACATCTTCACTGTGCTGAGTTCCCAGGTCTGTATACCTGCTGTACCCATTATGAGGGGTTTTCACTACCCCCAAGTACCTGTATCTGCCCACCAGCTGTGCCTGTTAGAAAGGTTACTCACTAGTTACCATACCTGTACACCTGCTGTGCCCCCACCACTACTGCCATCACTGTGACAAGTTGGTGGCTCTGCGCAGTTGCTGTGCCCATTAGGAGGGGTTCAAACGATGTCTGGACTGAGTTTTTTGGTCTGTATACTTGCCGGGCCCACCAGGGAGGTCCCCACCATCTCTGGCACCGTACATCTACATCTGCAATGCCCATTGGGGGATCTCCATGCTGAGTACCTGCAACACCTACTGTGTCATTAGGTAGGCCCCCACCACCTCTAGGCTGAGTTCCCTGGTCTGTACAAGTGCTGTGCCCATAGTGAGGGGTTCCTAGTATCCCCGTACCAAGATCCTAAGTTTTGTTTTCAACTGAAGTCAATTGAAACACCTAAAACTCTTTATGGATGAGCATTTAACATGAATAGCAATGTGACTTCCTTTGTATCACACTAGGCATAAAATCTTACATCAACACATCTTTTTTTAATCATTACAATGTAATTGGGGTGTTCCTATGGAAAAGCCTGCAAATGCTTGCCCATGCATGGTGCAACTTGCAATATTCCCCACATGCGTGCATTCATGTGTGCATTGACACTGACAAGTGTGAACGCAGCCATCAGATCCAGCAAGGAGAGCAGAAACTCCTCATAATAGCCCAGCCCTGAACAGCAGCTGCCCCTACACCGGTGACATGCCCTCTGGTAATACCGCAGCATAGACAGGTATCACCCTGGCGGTTCTGGCCTCCCCAGGTAACTATAGACAATGGTCAGGATCTCACTTGTGACTTGTAAAGCTGCTGAAATTTCAGCCGAGGGTAATGGCCTCTGGGAACGAGGACAAGTGTTGTCCATGCTGCAGCAGAAGGGATTAAATATTAACACGTGTACAGCATGGCACATGAGAGGTAAATCAGACCTGAGAGACAGGGCCCAGAGGGTGACATTCCTTGGCGCCTGTACTGCAGATCACTGTATTACCTTACCGCCATCTGTTCATGGTTTGTGCAAAGCCAGCAACGTGCAGAACTAACATGGCAGCATTAGAAGGCCATCGGTGAGCTGGACCATGATACTGTGTTTTATTTTTGCATGACAGGTCCACTTTAAATGTAGATTCGAGCAAACCGATTGGCTCATCTATAAATACAATACGTGGAATCCTCTCCCTCTCTGCAGCGAGATGACTATAACCTTAGACTCACTGGGAGTGATGGATCCGAGTTTATTTACTAACACGTGAGATTAACAGAAAATCGCATAGGCTGCAGGCGATGGAAATTCTCAGAATTCAAATTCAATGTTTATAGTGAGAATGGTGGCAGGTGACACGGGGACACTGACTATACAGGGACGGATTTCTATTTCTCAGATATACAGATTTATTTTACTTGTGGCAGAATAATGTGTTTGGGGGTCACAGTTAGGGGGAGATACAGGAGAACTCCGGAGATGATTTAACAATGACAAGCTGCTGATATTAAAAAAAAAAACAGCAAAGTAGTTAATTAGCTTTTAATCTCCTTTTAGATTTCCTTGCAATGATCTTATATTCAAAACAGGAATGTAAACCTTTGGAATAGAAGCTATGCACAATATTATAAAGCTCCGGAACATATTTCAATGTGAAATCAGATAAAGCCAACTCATTTCAGGGACTTCGGTCACTTCATCAAGGTTTGTAAGGCAGAAAAACATTGTGTCCAGACTGCAGCCTGCTACAACGTAACGGTCCCCGACACCATATGCAGACTGATTTGGAGGGACTGTCCCTCTTGACAGCTCCCAACTACCCCATATTTGGGTGGGACCTCCCCCTCCTTATAGCGCCCAACTACCCCACATTTGGGTGGGACCATTCGTCTTCATAATGCCCAATTGCCCCTGATTTGGAGGGACTGCCCCTCTTCATACCTCCCAACCACCCTAAATTTAGGTGGGATCATTCCTCTTCATAATGCCCAATTGGCCCTGATTTGGAGGAACCGTTCCCTCCTCATACCACCCAACTACCCCTGATTTGGAGGGACTGTCCCTCTTCATACCTCCCAACTTTCTCTGATTTGGAGGAAGTCTCCTCTTCATACCTCCTATCTGCATCCTGCAGACCATCCTCCCTGCAAAAGGAATTCAAATTAATGGCTATAGGGGGAGGAATAACTCCAGTTTAATGGGAATGGGGGGCTCAATATTAATTACCAAGGGTTCGAAACGGTGTGGCCATCAAGCTTATAGAAGTGTGATGGTTTAGAAATATTTAGGAATATTTAAGAAAGTGTGTGTGATTGTTTCAGTTCATTGAGGTTTGCAGTCATTCGGTCATGCACAGGTCTCTCACCACAGCATTTCGATTGGGCTGAGGTCTGGACTGTGATTGGGCCATACAAATACATACAAATTTTTTGCATATATATATATACAGATAGATACATACATTATATAATTATATATATATATATATATATATATATAAATATTTATATATATAAATAATTTAGAAAACTGGTGAGGTATAGAAACAAAGCCTTATGACACCTTTTCCTGACACACTTTAATAATGAAGTTGTTGCATGGAATACCGGTTCCTGGACAATGCGTTGAGTCATTGGCTCGAGGCATGGAGCGATTATTGAGGAATGTGTGGAGCATTGCACACCCCTTTCAGTTGTCACCTCCCCAGATGTTTGTTTTCAATACAAAAAAATGGAACAGAATAATCCAAGCCAGCAGCAGATAGCAGATGTGCACCTAACTAGGTCACTTTTGTTGTGCCAGTCCCCACGGATATCTGGGTGCCGCTCTGTATACTGTCAATAATGCCAACATGAATATTCTATATGAATAGTGGAATGCTAAAAGGTAATTCCACTTAAATTGTTTATTGGGTGAATGGCACAAGGTTTATTCACATGTCTGGGACCCCAATAATCAAAGTGGTTGTGATCACTTGAATAGATTTCCTAGACTTACTTTTGGGGAGGCAGGGAATAAAGATGTAGTATATGCGGTCTAAATCACAGATGGTCAACGTAATATACTTAGAAGGTCTTCATTGTGGCCCCTGACTGCCCCGGCTAGAGCCTGAGACAGCTAGAGCCCAGGGCACAGCTTGTATCAGACTGTTGTCACTTGGGTCACGGTATAAGAGGTGGCTGGAGCCTGGGGCACATTTTACCGGACCATCAGATCCTGGGGCAAGTTACACTAGTCTGCTAAAGTCTGGAGGACATTATACAAGAATGATGGAGACTGGGCATGTTATGAGACCGCTAAAACCTAGGGCACATTATAAGAGATTGGTAAGGCCTGGTGCACAATATACAAGACCTCTAGATACAGGAGATATGTTATAGAAGACTGCTAAAGCCTGGAGCATATTATATGAGAATGGTAAGGACTAGAACACAATATATGAGACTGCTGGAGATTGGGGCATTTTCTACAAGACTACTAGAATCTGGGGCACGTTATAAATGATTGTTAAAGCCTGGAGCACATTATATGAGACAGCTTAGAGACTGGAGCATGTTATACCAGACCACTAAATCCTGGAATATGTTATAAGAGACCTCTAGAGCCTAAAGCATGTCTAAGACTGCTAATACCTGGAGAACATTATATGAGAGAGCTAGAGACTGGGACATGTTATACCAGACCACCAAAGCCTGGGATATGTTAAAGGAGACTGCTAAAGCCTGGAAAACATTATACAAGAATACCAGACTGGTTCATGATATATAAGGCCACTAGAGCCTAGGACACATGATATAAGGCTGCTAGTGAATAGGGCACATTAGATGAGGCTCTTAAAGCCTGGGATTAAATGAGACTATTAGAAACTGGGGCATGTTATATCAAATCATCAGAACTTGGGACATGGGACCACTAGACCCTGTAGCACATTACATGAGATTGCTAGAGATCACAGTTCCCTTTGCAAACCAGTGCTCCCAAAACCATCTGCTGGGCCCAAGGGCCATAGAATACTGAAATACATGAAGTTGGGCTCTGCAGATTGGGAGGCTTCTCCATTGGAATATATGAAAATTTGAAGGCCAATACCACAAGGAGCTCAGCTGAAAAGCCAATATTCAAGGTGAAATGTTAAATATGTTCAAGGCAAGAGGAGCTCCAGTAACCACCCCAAGAAAGTGGATTAGACAAGCACCCAAAAAGGGATCAAACTTTTGGTCTTTTTGTATTCCTGATGCCACTGATGTCTGTAAATATATAAATATGTCTCTAAGGGTCCAGTGGAGCGTTGTAAAAAATTAATTATTTACCTAAAAAGCTAAAACCATCACTTTATTTCAAGAGATCAACAGTGAAAATGATACTAGATACTTGAAGAGCAAGTAATTGGCATTTATTATCTCATTCCCTGACGCTTGTACAAAGCCAGGCACCGCCACCCTGAGGTTGGGGACTCAGGCGCTTAGACTTGGTGAGTGGTAACAAGAGTCTTTTGTGGCGCTGCCCCGCAGGGACGTCACAACATAGGAAAAAATGAAATTGTGGAAAATGGCGGCAGCCAAGCAAAACAGTTTTATGAAAGTCTGCAAGGACGTGGCTGACGTAACCAGGTTGGTCACACGCTGCTATGGTGATATTTTTTTATATTACTCACGATGGGGAAATTTAAATTGGAGCCAGAATGGGAAAGGAAACTTTGGATTCGGCTTATTTTAATTTGACATAAAGCTGAAATGTCAAATATTGGTGGCAGGGTAAGCTGGGGGGGATAAAAATCATTTGGCAATGGTGTGTTGCATAAGAAACCCCAACAGTCAGAGGAGTTCCTGCATCTGCACCACTGTCGTGTCCATCTCCCCTGTGCAGAGGTCCTGGATCTGTATACCTGCTGCACCCATTATGAGCAGCTCACATCACCCTGGGCTGGGGTCCCAAGTCTATATTTCTGCTATGCCCACTATGAGGGGTGCCCATCACTCCTGCACAGAGTTCCTGCATCTGCACAACCACTGTGCCCATTATTAAGGACTCACATTACCCTTGGGCTGAGGTCCTAAGTCTGCACCAGGTTTCTGCATTTGCATAACTGTTGTGTCCATTATGAGGAATGCCCGTCACTCCTGCACAGAGATCCTGCATCTGCATGACTGCTGTGCCCATAATGAGGTGCTCCCCAAATCCTTGTGCTGAGGTTACAGGTCTTGTGAGCGCATCATATCGGGCACAGCATCAGCTGCTGCTGAGGTCCCGGGTCTTTATAAATTATGAAGGGTTCCCATCATACCCATTCTGAGTTCCTGGGTCTGTATACCGGCTATGCCGCTCATGGTTTATGATGGGGGAAGAAGAGACTGAGGATGCTTGGTCGTGCCTGCCGCAGACTGATGAAATCATCCCAGCCTGGACAAAGTCACTTTCCTGGAGTTAATGATAAGTAAAGTTTGTATTGCTGCATTTTGGAACATGTTGGGATTTCATTCATGCCCTTGTAAGGTTTTTGAAAAGGCCTCTTTCTTTATGTCTATGTACAGTATAACATCAGATAAATAAAGACAGACAGTTCATCTGAAACAAGAATCCGCAGATAACTGGCTGAAAAAGGAGATTTCACAGATAAAGACAAAGCAGAGGGAGATCAATAGGAAGATCTGTCAGCTTAGAATTCCATTCATCACCAAAATGTTTATCAGAGAAGAATCCCTCTGCAAGAGTTCATAAAATTCCAGGAATTGCAGAGTTTGCCATTTGTTACAGACAGATTACAATACAAAGTAACAGCAGAAGAAGACCCATCGGACCCTCAGGTCTCCAGCTTTTATTTGTAGGGATCGAGGGTTGTCCAAGGAATAATAAATTCTGTTTTGTTTAGTGGTTCCTCTGATGGAAGTCCCCCAACCCCAATTACTACAATAACTTCTAAGGTTAAGACTTACATCACAGCCCTGTGTTCTTCATGTTAGCTTTACCTTGAAAAGCATGCTCTTCTTAACTTTATTCAAACCCTTTTTGTATTGGCAGTGAGAAGAATGTCACCCTTACAGATAGCCAAAAAGATTGTTGGTGTCACTTATACTGACCTGAGAGGTGCAAACTGCTTATTGCTCAAGGAACCCCCAGCAACCTCTGGAGGAACCCTGGCTGAGAAACACTGGTCTAGAGCAAAAATAAGAACTTGCAGTCTCTCTAAATGTTTTATTCCATAGACCCAAAACCATTTTGGTGCTAAGACAGTGCAGGTGACCCCTCCAATAATACACCCCACAATTCTATCTATATAGAGGAATGAGGACCCCCTTCCTCCTGCCGGTGACTCCTCTAGTGATGGTGACCCCACAATTCTATCTACAGTTAGGTCCATAAATATTTGTGCATTAATATATGTGCATTATTATATGTGCATTCCAATATACAGGTCTTGAATTTTGCCCTTTTCTTCTGTGAGCTCTTGTTATCACATACTGTTAGGTTTATAAATATTTGGAGAGAGACTTTTTTCTAATTTTGGTTCTGTACATTACTACAATTTATTTTAAATGAAACAACTCAGATGCAATTGAACTGCAGACTTTCAGCTTTAATTCAGTGGGTTGAACAAAAGATTGCAAAAAAATGAACTAAAGCCTTTATTACACAATCACTTCATTTCAGGGGCTCAAAGGTAATAGGACAAATGAAAAAGCTGAAAATAAAATGTTCATTTCTAATACTTGGATGAAAACCCTTTGCTGGCAATGACAGCCTGTAGTCTTGAACTCATGTACATCACCAGATGCCGGGTTTCCTCCTTTTTAATGCTCTGCCAGGCCTTTATTGCAGCGGCTTTCAGTTGCTGTTTGTTTGTGGGCCCTTCTGTCCGAAGTTTAGTCTTCAACAAGTGAAATGCATGCTCAACTGGGTTCAGATCAGGTGACTGGCTTGGCCATTCTAGAATATTCCACTTCTTTGCTTTAATAAACTCCTGGGTTTCTTTGGCTGTATGTTTTGAGTCATTGTCAATCTGTATTATGAAACGCCTCCCAATCTGACTATATGTATATAGCTGGATTTGAGCAGACAGTATGTCTCTGAACACCTCAGAATTTATTAGGCTGCTTCTGTGCCACATCATGGATAAACACTAGTGTCCCAGTGCCATGGCAGCCATGCAAGCCCAAGCCATCACACTGCCTCTGCCATGTTTTACAGATGATGTGCTATCCTTTGGATCATGAGCTGTGTTCCAGGCCTTCTCCATACTTTTTTCTTGCCATCATTCTGGTAAAGGTTCATCTTGGTTTCATCTGTCCAAAGAATGTTTTCCCAGAACTGTGCTGGCTTTTTTAGATGTTTTTGAGCAAAGTCCAATCTATCCTTTCTATTCTTGAGGCTTATGATTGGCTTGCACCTTGCAGTGCACTCTCTGTATTTACTTTCATGCAGTCTTCTCTTTATGGTAGACTTGGATATCGATACGCCTACTTCCTGGAGAGTGTTGTTCACTTGGTTGGATGTTGTGAAGGGGTTTCACCATAGAAATGATTCTGCCATCATCCACCACTGTTGTCTTCCGTGGACGTCCAGGTCTTTTGGCGTTGCAGAGTTCACCAGTGCTTTGTTTGTTTCTCATGATGTACCAAACTGTAGATTTTGCCACTCCTAATATTGTAGCAATTTCTCGGATGGGTTTTTTCTGTTTTTGCAGCGTAAGGATGGCTTGTTTCACCTGCGTGGGGAGCTCCGCATGTTGTCTGAAATCTTCCACATACAAGCACCCCCCCCCCTACCAAATCAACTCCAGGCCTTTTATCTGCTTCATTGATAAATACATACCGAAGGAATTGCCCACACCGGCCCAAGAAATAGCCTTGGAGTCAATTGTCCAATTACTTTAGAGCCCCAGAAATGAAGTGATTGTGTAATAAAGGCTTTAGTTCCTCACATTTTATGCAATCTTTTTGTTCAACCCACTGAATTAAAGCTGAAAGTCTGCAGTTCAACCACATCGAAGTTGTTTCATTTAAAATGAATTGTGATACTGTACAGAACCAAAATCAGAAAAAAGTTGTCTGTCCAAATATTTATGGTCCTAACTGTAAATAGAGGAATCAGGACAGGGTGACCCCCCAATTCTATCTATATAGGGGAATCAGGACCTCCCTTCCTCTTGCTGGTGACCCCTCTAGTCAGAAGAACATCTGAGATTAGTTGCATATAGTGGTTTCTTTCTGGGATTTGGAAAAACTTTTTTTTTTTTAAAAGCAATTCTTTGCCAGAAACAAAACTTGGGGAAAACAAGACATGGTCATGTGACTTTGATCTTGGCAATTACCACGTTCCTCTTTTTCAAAAGTGATTGATTGCCCTATTAAACTTTGGGGAAATCACAAAATCAAGCACAGCCTAAATTAGGAATTAAAGCTTTTTTCTTTCTCCCATGTTAGTTCCGGGGTACCTTTAGCTTTCATTGCACAAAATGTAAGGCTTACCTGTTGCATCTTTTCCAGGTCGAGGCTGGGTCTGCTATACTTGTCTCCAAAACCTTGTCTGTGTCTTTTGCAGGGCATTCCTTGGTCAAAGGTTGACCCCATAGTTGTGAATATAAGGGGGCGGGAGGTTGGGTTTCGGCTGAGGGGCTGTAGTCTTTTAGGTGGGGAAGCACTGAACAAAATGGGGCTGGAACTTGCCCGTAGGCCCTCGGCCTGCTCAACAGGCCTGAAGGACATGGTGCACAAGTGTTTCACCTCCTCGTCACTGGACGATGTGTTGTCACTATGGCAGCTGAGCCGGCTGACCTGGGACCATTTGCGTTTCTCAGCGGCAAATTCCCTGCTGATTCGTTCCAGCTCTTCTTCCGAGCTGTGGCGGTCCAGGCCGGCGTGGAAGAGGGAGCGCACCTTGCAGCACTGGTTCTCTTGGTTCTGCAGCTGGTTCGTGGCTAAAGGGGTCAGGATGCAATTTCTTCTTCTTTCTGGCAGGAAACAAGAGACAGCAGATGAGGTCAATTCACATGACTTTCACCTGACAAGCTGCTCGGTCATTATCACATGCCAATAGTTCACCATCTCCCAATGGCTTTGGATTAACTTAATTTCCTTTTTAGCTCCATTAGATAATCTGTCACTCTTCCTCTTTTTCCACATTTTTACCAAGACCTGCCAAGTCAATAATCTTAGTCGGAACGACCATGTGCAGCAAAGTGTGTTTTCAAAAAGTATTATTAGGTTGCCACTATGGCAGGGTAGCGCTACAATGTATGTGTGTTGGACCTGTGTTGCATCAATATGTTGGGCTGGCATACAAAATAAATGGCACCCCAACACACCAAGGCAATGCATTCAAATTGAGTGGCATCCAAACATACCAAGATAGCATATCTAAAAATGCTCATGCATGGCAGCACACCCCTGCCCATTGTAGTGTACTATCATGTGGTGGGCTGCATTGCCAAAAATGTGCCATTGATATTCTTTGTCAGGTTATTCATGGTCATGGGCCGCCATAACGTAACACGCTAATAAAATTGTGTTACTGTAAAGGTCCTAAAGGGCCCCAATTTTGTTTTTAAAGAATATATAAACCCAATAACTAATATCTCATACAACCTTAGCATGTTGGTGCATTTGCATGGGGTCTTGTTTGGCCTTTCTGGGTGCAAGTGCTAATGCCCACAGCACATGCCCAGTGTTGGGACTCTTTTGCCCACACTCACGGTATTTCCTCAGTCATCCGTGTTGAGGGATGCTGGGTGTCATTCAACCCCAAAAAATAAGAACATCTTGTGGTGAGGACTACGTACTTCAGATTGAAGGTGAATTGTATTTTTAAACAGTATTTATATAGTGGCAACATATTACGCAGTGCTGTACATTAAATAGGGATGTTGCTGCTAAAGCTTTTATTTTTCTCCCTTTAGGAAAGCTCAGGAGTCGTTTACAAAAAATGACTTGGCATTGGTAGGCAGGGATTATGCTATTCACATCCAAGTAATTCCAAGGACTATAACTTGCGTTAGCTGCTCAGAAGGAAAATTCAATAAACATAGAAGTACAATAAGCAAGTATGGAATCCAAGCTTAAAACTTTGGAAAAGGCAAACTGCATACATTTTATTTCATCATCATAAATGTATTTTTCAGGGTTTACAGAAATGAATGGCATGGCAGCAAAATGCATATATAATACAAAATAATATAGTGTCATGTGACCAGCCAAGATTTATTTTCCTTCCAGGAAACAATATACAAGAAGCAGGTTTAGAATACGGTAAGAAATACATTGATGTAAGTTAAAAACATGATTCATCATGGGAAATTACAAATGCACCAAACTACATGCATTTTCATAACTAAATACAAAATATAACATTGCAAGAGAATATATATGGAGTGGAAAAGAAGTTCATGCAAAATTCCCTTGGGGTTGCAATATATAGGTTGCTTTTGTGAACACATACTAAATTTGTAGCATTAAAGATCATTGCAAGATAATATTTCACTTTGTCTAATAGGACGTATGGAGAAAGTTTGCACAAAGTTATAGACAATGCAATACATTAATACATGGAAATCAGATTATAGAAAGTGACGAGAACAGGGAGGGAGTGGGGAGCGGTTGATATCAGAAGAGTCTCTCCCTAACCTTTGTCAATTTGGGCAAGTTCCTGGTTTTCACCTTCAGAATCCTCACTGTCGTCCTCATCGCTCGGGGGGTATGAAATCTGAAAAAAGAGAAACACATTTTACCTTTTCTGCTACATAAAATAAATATTTTTTTATCCATGCAGGTCATTCTGTACCCAAGAGAAGCGTACGCTATAATTGCATATGGCATCACATCTTGCTGCATATTGGTCTGTGTAGTTGCAGAACCTACAATGGGCATGTAAGCATTATAACTGGACCTCAGAGTAATGAAACAACGTGGCCAGGTCCGATGAACAAAGCTTTTGTGGATGGCAAGGTGCATGCGTATCATTTACCTGGGGAAAAGATGGCACCATGATGCCCTATGGGAAGAGGGAAGTCCAGTGGGGGAAGCATAAAAGCAACTACTGCCAACTACTAAGGAAACCCTCAGAGGTCTTGTGGAGCCAGAATGGGTCAGAACCGTTATGGTGGCACAAGGGGGACCTACACAAAGGAGTCCATGCCTATACCGCTCAGAACTCTTTTGGTGGCACAAGAAGGAGCTACACACGGAGTCTATGCCTAGACGGGTCAGAACCGTTTTGGTGGCACAAGGGGGACCTACACAAGGGGTCCATGCCTAGAACGATCAGAAATGTTATGGTGGCACAAGGGGGAGCTACACAAGGAGTCCATGCCTAGAACGATCAGAAATGTTATGGTGGCACAAGGGGGACCTACACACGGAATCTTTGCCTAGACGACTCAGAACTCTTTTAGTGGCACAAGGGGGACCTGCACAATATAAGGTCGCTGATTTGTAATATTTTGCCCAATCACTGTACAGTACCTACAAACCTTCACATTTGTTTTCCGTACAAGCCATCTAGCTGCATTACATAAAAGGTGAATAACCTTACTAGAGTTCTGAGTAATAGTTCTGTCAATGGCCAAACACGAATAATAGATTACCCATTACACGGTCTAAAAGATTCCTGGAAAGAGTCGTTAACCATAAAAAGTTTTTTTGGAAGAGCGATATCTGGAGCTTTCCAAAGCTGCAAAGACTGACCCTGAAGTGTAGCTAAAGCCAACACATTTGGTTTTATTGTTTTTTAGCTTATATGGGGTGGAAACAGAATTTGTTATTTTTTTTCTTTGTTGTTTTCTGTAGATCTATCAAATGTCACAATTCGGGTCATTTGGTCCATAGACCTTGTAGGACCCCCTAATCCTAAAACCCTGAAAAAATAAATGGCAATTGCTACTATTGGCTTTCCACTCTTTTACTCTGGCAAAAACTTCCCTAATCAAGAGGGTGCCAAAAGTAACGCTCCATTGCCCTCAGAAGCCAACATGGACACCGCTTCCAGCATGCAACCCAGAAAGAGCCACCATCAAGCAGGATCCAGACCAGAGATAGAGAAGGAAAGAGCAAATTATTACAACATATACATTAAAAAAGGCCAATGGCATATTCTTCATATACCTGAGCCAAAAAACAAACGCCAAATGGGAGCTGCTCTTCTACCTGCATTACAGGTGACAAACCTTGCAGAGGCTGAACCTAATTCAGTGCTGCCCTAAAAAAGGGTTGAGGAGCATATCAGACCCATAGTGGACCGACAATACTAGGAGTACCAGGAGAATTTGTCTGCTTTTCCTGGCCCCATGGATTCCACATGACAGTCCTTGCCTGTGGTAGGTGTCCTAAATAGGGGCAGAGGAATTTATCAAAATTTCCACTGTGGCTCATATGAAGCCATGCCACTGGGTTAGCAAGATTTCTCTTTACACCTTTTAGGGTCTGGGTCAATGGGCATTTGTTCTCCTCCATAAGCTTTGCATACTCATTCAAGTCAATGGGAATACATACCAGACCAGAAGCAGGTCAATTAGAAGTCAGCTGCAGGTCAAATTTATGCAGTTAGATAACACTTACAGGTCTTGTCCCTCCCCCAGCCTGTGCATGGACAATGAAAGGAGAAGAGGATGACTGATGAGCTCATCTCTATGTCCTCATTTTCTTCTATCATCATATTCCTTATGACAGTACTTTAGTGCATCTCTTTGCATATTTATGCTGCTTTGCAGTCTATTGCCAAATATAATTTAGGTACATGCACAGCTTGTAAGGTTAAATAAAAGATTTATTGTTGTATTATTAAACACCAAGCTGTATTCATTTAATGTATTTTATACATGCCTGGAGTTCGGGTTTAACCCTTTGCCTCATTTGCAGCCAGGTGACCTATTTGTGCAAACCAGGTAAAAAGCAGCATAAGGTTAGAATGGTTTGTATAGTTTAGGCATAAATCCAATTGATAGCTTTGCTATATTTCCTAAAGCTTTGCTGGGACTTTTAGTTCCCCAGTAATGTAAAATGCCCAGCTTGCGGGACCCAGCCGGTATTCACCAGGGGTTCACGTCCTGTGTTGTTTTTGGAGCCGTGGCATTTCCTGGACCAGTCAGACTGGTATTGAGTTAGCATTTGGCAGGCGAGTGTGGTGACCCTTCCGCCTTCTCCCAAAGGCTCATAAATACAAAGCAGCTTCATAAGACATGCAGAACAGCTTATAATTTTGGCTGCAGCCGCCTGTGTACATTTCCAGAACCGCTCCTTAATTCCTTATTTTAAAACCTCAAATCAGGATTTCCTTTCCGCTAACACTGAAGTTTTGGTGGGAGGATGGGAAGCATGGCTGTCATCTGGTGCCTGTCAGCTGCACCTGGGACAGGTATGTCATTGTGCAAGCAGGCGTCAGGTGACAAGAAAGTGTGGCAAACAAATGATTCAGCACAACATACATCAGAGTAGTGTGCGGCTGGAGTATGAGTGGAACTACAAGTATCAGCATGCAATGCTAGTGATAACCTATGACCTGGCTTTCTGACATGGTAGAGGCAAATGGAAAGGAAATCCCTCTGCTCTACCCCAAGGACCATTTCACCAAAAGTATTTAGTTTTTATGAGAAGCTTTAATAGACTCTTTCACTTTACCCATTCAGAGGCAGAGAGACTTCTCTGCCATTTGCTGATGCTGGAAGTCCAAACCTAGGCCAGCTTCCATGGAGGTTTAATTGCACCACCCTCATCCCGATATGGGCCAAGCACTTCATTCTGCAAGGAGACCATGTGTTCCCGTTATACCCTGAATGACCGGCTCGAATAAGAAAATGCAGCACCAGGGTCCACCAGTCTTAGTGCCCAGGGTCATGTTCACACCTGACGGTCTCTTCTCTCTCTCAAACTTTGTGTAATCTCTGTGCAGAATCCTCAAGCCTGCACACCTTGTGCTCATTGTGAGGGGCTCCCACCATACCTGTGCTGAATTCCTAGGTCTGCACAACAGCTGTGCCCAATTTCAAGGACTACCAACCATACCTGTGCCAAGTTCCTGGATCTGTACAACTGCTGTGCTATTTAGGAGGAGCTCCTGGCATACTTGTGCCAAAGTTTCTAGGTCTACACACCTGCTGTGATATTTTATAAGGAGCTCCTGCCATCTCTAGGTCTGCACACCTGCCGTGCCAAATAAAGGCAGTTTCCACCAACCTTGTGCCAGGTTCCCAGGTTTGCATACTGGCTGTGTCCAATATAAGCAGTTTCCACCACCCTTGTTCCAAGTTCCCGGACTTGTACACCGACTTTGCCCATTTTAAGGAGTATCTACCATCCCCGAAATTAGTTCACAGACCTGTACACCTAGTGTACCCATTATAGGGAGCCTGCATCATCCCTGTGCCCCATTCCCAGGTCTCTGCACTTGCTGTGCCCATTTTATGGACCCCCCCACAAACCCTGCTGTATTTTTTGGAATTTATATTATGAAGAATGTAGCAGGAAATGCTGAACATTCACAACTCCCAAGATGAACAGAAACTGAATCAGGAATTGTGCAATGGGAGATCTCAATGTTGGGGACATACACAAAGGCATAGACCAATTCAGGCCACCAGGGTCCCCATTTAACCATATTTTGGATTAGGCAGTTAAAAATGGCAGCATTGCATGGATAGAACAATCAGGATAAAAAAATGGCAAATAATAACCGGCCACGCGGTTGATGTTCTGGTGTCTCGCCAGTTTGTGTTCTGGTAAGCAGCACATGGAAGGGAAGCGCACAGGTCCTGCAGAGCAAAGGATGCTGGGATCAGCTGTGTCCCTGGAGGGCAGCCAGGTTTTACTTCTCCAATTTCTAAGTTCAGAGGATGCAGCAGAGGGCAGAGATGGCTCAGACGTTCAAAGTGCAGGAAGAACACTTGGGGAGCATTACATGAGAGCTGGTCTGGAAACGCTGTGTTATCCAATGCAAATATAAATACTACTTAAAAGTATAGTAAAAGGTCCAGCGCTACCCAAATATTGTCAAATTTTACCATATGGCCAATAGTTTTGTGGACACCTGACCACCACACTTACTATACAGCCAAAAGTACGTGGACAACACTCCAAGTATTTGGTTTCAAGTGTCCCCAGGGAAGTCAGGTAATCATATAAAACATTGCAGACAATTGTGTTCTTCCAGCCTTGTGGTCACAGTTTGGTGAGGACCCTTTTCTGTCCCACCATGAATGTGTCCCGGGTTACAAAGCCAGCTCCATATAAGATATGGGGTTACCGGTTTGGGTGTTGAGGAACTTGAATGTCCTGCACTCTCCCTATTGACAGCATTGGGATGAATTGGAATGGCGAGCTAGGTCTTCTCAACCAACATCAGTACCTTGCATGACAAGTGGGGCACAATCTGGCTGACATGCTCCAAAATCTTTTGGAAATCCGGTCCAGAAGAGTGGAGAAGGACAACTCCATAATGTCCATGTTTTTGCAATGAGATATCCTACATGATCATACAGGTGTGATGGTCAAGTGTCCAACTATTTAATATATATATACACTTTTCCCACGTTGAATCTACTCCTGTGGTCTTCACACGGCAGCCCCTTGCTTGGGTTTTAATTTCTTTTTAGGATTTTATTTAAGTTTCCCAAAGGGCAATGAAAAAAGGAAAGGAAGGGGTTGGGGATGGTAACAGTCAGGAAAGGTGGTGGCCGTCCAGTTCAGGTATAAAAAGCAACACATGAAGCTGGCGCTGGCTTGGAACGGAGACACAATGTTCATTACGTCAGTCATCACCCATGATTATCACAATACAAATTACACTCTATTGTTCCAAGTGATTGCCAGTAACAGTTTCTAGTGATTTATCATCGAGCAATTATAGGCTAATATTGCTCAAGAAAATTCCACCCTTTCTATGCAACTGTGTCCATAACCAAGAACAAGCATTTGAGCCAACAAAGTCAGAATGAACTCAAAATTGATTCATCGGATTTCTGAATATATTCTGCAGTGCCAAAGTCTCTTTAACCTGCACAAATGCCTGCAGGGCCAATTTTCCTAGTGCCAAGCCCATTATGTCCGAGCAAGGCAAGTTTCGTGACTTTCCTATACCTAGATTCCTCTTCTTTTCCAAGACCAGCATCTTATTTGAACAGGTATATTTCCTGAGGAACAAGTTCATTTTAAAGAACTGAAATACTTATGTATTGCTCACAAGTAAAAGATAATGATCAGTGCTGATAAGTGCTTCTGCTATCAAAATGCAGAAAAAAAAATAAATTTTGCACATGAACCATGTTCATAGTATTATTCAAATCCGAGCAGCACCCTTATGCAGTGTTCAACCTTCGCAGCACGTGGGTGCTCAAAAACAGGTCAATGTATGGTGTCAAAGACGACAAAAGGCCACCGGCATGCCAACAATGATCCTTCATCATTGCATCATTTATGCATTTGTTAGCCAACATTCCAGGGGCCTCTGGGGGCCCCCATTCTCATGAGTGACTTGGTGGAAAAGCTCTCCAAATCTGACAAATTTTATCAATAATTGTGCAAGAACATTGCAGGAATCCTGTTGACTTTTGGTCTTTTACTTTAATAGCAGACTGTGCAGCTGCAATGGGGCCCCTCACTGTTTGTTACTTGGTGAATAATTTTGGTAGTAAAAGCATTTAAGTTTAAACTTTAATATGACTGCTAGGAAAGTAATTCCCATACAGGGTCTTCAGCCAATTTGCTTGTAAAATGGGGATTGGAGAGACAAGGGAAGGAGGATAATGGTTTTGATTCAGGGTCCCATCGAGCATAGGTATAGCCCTGGATGATAGACCGGCACATAGATCTTTCTTCAGATTCTTGAGACTACTGTTCTCTTTACAGGACAATGAGCCTTGGTTAAGGATAAGTTTGAACAGATTAATGTCAGTTGACAGCTGACAAAAAACATTGGATTAAAACCATCATTTTTCCCACTGCCCCCCATCCCCAACATGTGACTCTAATCTGGTCAGTGCTCACAGTCTATCTATCTGATGTCATGCAATTCCGTTTAACCGCAAACTCTAATCTTGAGGCTGCTGTACAGATCCCATCTGAGTATTTGTCACGGTCATCAGACAGATTATTCTTCTATCAGATGGCAGTTGTGTCCACGCTGAAGCTTTTCTATGGAGAACAAAAATGTGTCATGGTCTGCACATTAATGGGGAGTCAAATGCATGGGCACAAACCCGGCATGTCCGTGTGCCATTTGGCCCCACTTGTGTGCCAAGTATGAGCACTCTGGTACTCCTGATAAATCAATGGAGGAGCATAGACAGGTTGTATTGTAAAAGGTTCCAAAAAAGAGCCAAATTTTTACCAAAAAGGTTACCTAAAATGTGTTTTAATTTTCACATCTAAAGCTAATGCCTAAATGCTCTTTAAAATATGATATTCAGCCCCGTGCCTGCTCTGCACCATGGGCAAATAACCCTGATGCCCTTTCCCTGCCACAATCAGCCCATGTGGGAATGGATAAGGCCAAGTTTATATGGCGGTGATTCCAAGCAGTACAGCTGCAGTCCACCACTTTGTACCAATCCTGATTATTAAAGTAAATAGGAATGGTTACAGGTATAATTTTGCAGCCAATTCAATGTGGTGCCATGTTTCAAAAGCTCCTTGGCATGTTTTTGGGTGGGCTGTTGCTCAGCCAGATCCATTGTGGGAATGCTTTGCAAACCAGTTGAAATGTATGGAAGGAAATTATTCATGATCCTTTGCAATATATGGCAAGAGAACCTGTTACTAGAATGTCAATGCCTCCTTATGACTTCTCTCGGTCATGTGTTTTTTGAAATTAAGGGATCAGGAGCATCCCAATGGTTTTCCACTCTCCTATCGTAATGAAAGCCTTGGAATAACCTCATCACACGCACCGCTCCAAGACTTTTCCAGGGCTGCCCCCACTCTATGGAATGGTCTCCTCGTCCTTTTTGGCTTGCTCCTACTTTCTGCACATAAAATATCCCTTAAAACCCAACGCTTCAACCTCACCTACCCCTCTTCTTCTGTCTCCTAAACCCTCAGTACTCACCCACCATTCCATGTCTCCCTCCTATTGTATGCTACTTCCCTCTCCTATTAGATTGTAAGCTCTTCGGGGCAGGGTCCTCTCCTCCTCCTGTGTCACAGTCTGTATCTGTCGTTTGTAACCCTATTTCATGTACAGCGCTGGGTAATATGTTGGCACTAATAAAATAGTTTAATAAATGATAAAACGTTTTATTATCATACTGAGATTGTCCTGCTCTGTGCACACACATGGCGATGGCTCCCTTTATAGACAGATGAAGCAATTCCATGCCAATTAATTGTTCATTGCCAATGTCTTTTCCAGGACTGTGGCCCCCACCCCTATTTGCCTTTATAGACCAAATGGTGCTGCCAGAGGTCATCTAATCAATTTCAGGATTCCTCCTCCATTGACACTGCTTGATGAATAAGGAAGCCGCAGGTAAGGTGAACATGGTGCGTCTTGTGTACATTAACTGATTGCACAATCACAACAAATTTAGGAGCACAGCCCACCCCCGATAAAAACAGATTCCAGCTTTGTTTACAAAATTATCAATATTTAACCAGCTTTGACATATCCATATTTATCATCAGCCCAGGTAAGGCCTCAGGTAAGACGGGTCAGGTGAGGCTGCAGGCAATGTCATTACCATGCATGGGCCGGGGTCAGGGGAGGACAGGGCGAGTCTGCATTGTATACACAGAACACATTGCATATAACCCACATTGCAAGTATACAAAGTATTTACTTGATATAGGAGCTGTATTTGGCATTAAAGATAAGCACAAATTTGCATTGTATAGATCCTATATTTTTATACGTTTGGAAATGATGCTTTTCTTGCATGTGATTTTGTTGGAATCAAATCCATCTCAATAGCCAAAAGAGATAAAAAATTAAATTTGTATGCACTGGATGCCTTTGCAAACCTATAACTGGGCTGTGCATATTCTGTGCATGGATGTGGGAGGGGCCTAGAAGCTCCACCCACTGCAGATTGCCTGCAGGAAACTACAGGGGGGTGGAGACAAGACCAGTCACCCTGCACAAGAAGGGAGAGCAGCAGTGATCAGTCTTTATTACAGGAAGCTGAGTAGATATGGAAGAACTACACAAAAGGATACTGAGATTTAAGTAAGAATACACATTTTCTACTCTATTCAAAAATATCAAAGTATAAACAAAAAAATGTAAATATGTATATAACCTAAATGAAAACTAACCCTACCCCCCCAACACCTAAACCGGATACTAACCACTAATCCCAGCATTAACCCGGTCCACAATCCTTTACTTAGACCCCCAATTTCCAACCTATAAGCAATCCCTGTTTAAGACAATTTCCACCCTTTCCTGTCCTGGTGTCCCCAATGCATTATTAAACTTTCCATTTCCCACTGATGAATTCTTGCTGGGTTGATTTTCTCTAAAGCCCAATGGCAGTGTGGCATAAGTTAGGAAGCAATTGTTTTGCATCCCCAGAAAGAAGCAGGTATAGAAAAAGGTGGTCTCACAATTCCAGGCGACCTGGTGAGCCCTCTGCTATTGGGACATAATAATGAATAGCGCGCTGTGCCCAGCAATTTGAACCCCTCCATCTCTACAGATGAAGTCTCTCCAATTAGAGCAGCACCCGCACGGTGTGCATGGCTACCGCTCAGGAATGCTTTTATGGCCTCGCTCGCGGCACTTCAGCAGAAAGGATCTTCCAGGACAGAGCTGTGCTGGGTGAATAGAGCGACAAGGGGGATCTCCTGGACTCGGCCCCGCACACCGACAATTACAAAAAGAGCCGTTTGCGTCATGCGGACTGCTTTCCAACCGGCCAATTGGATTCTCGGTTCAGAGCGCACGGAAACCGGGCAACAGGCGACAAAAGCGGTCTTTGTGCTTGAAATACGGTTTAAGGGTGCCAAAAATCTTATGGCATTGGTCGAGTCACCTGGGGCATAATTTTATAGCTTGGAAGCGTGGTGGCCTTGCAAGGTCAACCTAAATTACCCCCCAAAAACTAACATCTGCATGGAGTTTGCATGTTCTCCCCAGTTTATTTAATAGGTGCTCGGTTTACTCCCGTCACCCCGCGCACACTGGCATGCACACTAATCCCAGAGCATGGGTGTCAGTGAAGCTGTGCAGTTCAGATTCATTGGCCTTCAAGGGTGCAACATGCAAGTACAGAGAAGGCGCAATTTAATTGCGAGTGCAACACAATTGTCGGTGTGCGAGGCCTGGAGATGCCCTGCATCGCTCTATTTACCCAGCACAGCTCCTTGCATGCTCAGCTTTAAACGTGATGCATGGTGACACCATTCTGCCCCAGTTTCCCAATTGTGGTCACCTTATCAAAAGTTTAAACTTCAAGTGGCCATGCCAACATACATAGCACAGGCATGGGCTACCATTGTCGCCATGAGGAGCAACAATGCTGACTAATGCATGTAGATGGGAAATGGTTGCAGGAAGTCAGCAGCAGCGAGATGAAAATATTTAAAAGTCTCCCCCTCCACCTTTTATAGGACAGGTTCTCTTTAGGCCTGTGCACCGTTTAGTGGGTAGAGGGCCTACAATTTTATTAATGGACGCCATTCTCATCCCCGTCTATTAGCTCAGCTGCTGGCATTATCGACATATTATCCCGCCATCTCCTCACGTGTGCAGAGACGGGAAGGTGCCAGGCCGTATAAACTTCCGCCCCCCTCCTTAAATAAACCTTGCACACAGCTCGGCCATTCACCTGAGACAAATATTTGCTGCCATGACAGCAGGGATCTGACGGGTAAGAAGGGACTAATGCCATCAGCAGGCCTCCAGCAAGCTCAGGACTGATGAAGTGTCTCCTTGCTGCGATTCTTTCCGATGAGAAGCCTCAAATTGGGCACGGATGGAAAATCCCAAACCTGGATGTGGCCGCTGTGAGC
The DNA here is from genome assembly GCF_032062135.1 of Pyxicephalus adspersus. Classification (NCBI taxonomy): domain Eukaryota; kingdom Metazoa; phylum Chordata; class Amphibia; order Anura; family Pyxicephalidae; genus Pyxicephalus; species Pyxicephalus adspersus. Next base: position 150,308,869 of record NC_092861.1, on the reverse strand, counting down.
CCTGCTAGTTGGCAAGCTAAGCGGGAAATAAGTTTTGGATGGCACCGGGCATCAAAGATTGAACAGGTGGTAGCTGAAAAATGAGCTCTTGGGATACAGGGGTGACACGGTGACGAAGGGGATTTTCCTTAAAGGATGACTCCAGCCCGACATCCTCACTGCTAAAAGGGGCAGGGGGGTTCTGGCTAAAGCCCGAACAGAATAGCTTCTGCCTGACACCAAACAGCCTTTCCTGGAGCCGCGGCCTGCGAGTGGGAGGAACAGCAGAATGAACCGGCTGCAGCAGCCAAAGAGCGGATGAAAAATTAAAGTTAGTTAAAGGAGAACTCCTAAAAGCAGGCACAGTTCACATCTTTCCAGCCCAGGACGCACATGATAATGCTCATGTTTCTGAAATGCATACTGCAGTGCTATTCATAGCAAATGGCATCCAGGCACATTAACCCAACATAGATACAATGCAACAACATCTGGTAATGTGTTACCTTGAATTGTGTTGGAAAAACATAGTATGAATGAGCCACTTTTAAAAATGGACCGCCATTACGAATGAGCCACTTTTTGAAATGGGCTGCGATGGGGAGCGATGTTCTAGCCAGCTACAATTCTCAGCACTTAATCTGTATACCTCCAACATGTGGTTGGGTCTTGGATATCTTGGCAAAGGAGCTGTAAATATTCTGGCGAGCATTTAAATTTTTCCCAATAAGGTACGTATCAGCCTATTTGATGGCTGATCCCCTGAATTCAGTAAGTCTTCCAAATAATGCGGTGTTCTCCCCAGACCCTTTTACCTAGGCGCACCACCCGGCACTTTTTGGCAACCACCTGGCTGTTTTTGGGTGGTTACTGATGAGTTGGGTCACAATTCAGGGACTTCCACCCACCTAGAATTTCTTCCCACCCAGCTTCCAAAAATTCTGGGTTGAGCACTGTATTGGATATCATTTACATTGAATAATCCAATGTTTGAGTATAGGTGGGATGGTTTGTTTCCATAAGGGCGAATACACGCTTTAGCTGCACTCAGTAGATGACACAATAGGGAACGCTTATAGCATTTCCTCAACATTGCAGACACATGGAGTAAGGCAAGCTCCGGCTTACCAGTAATGGATATATCTGTTAATAACGGCTGCTACCTCCAACCAAAAAGGTGTCAAAACTGGACAACTCCAGAAAATAGGCAATAGGGTTCCTGTAACCTTACCACACACCTCCAACACAGCAGACTCGAACATAGGTAAATTTAGCCAGCACTTCTGGCTTTCTATACGACCTTGTGAGTAATTTGTTTCTTAATACTTGTTACTAATTGAAGTCTTATGACCGTAATACAGTAAAAGCTCCCTTTGTTCTTCAGAAAAAGTAGGGTTCAGGTACCTCTTCCATCTAGAAACAAATAGGGGGCCAATGTGGTTTTCGGCACCAGCTATAATATATATAAGCGCAGGACAACACTCCTCTCAGAGGGCCAAGAAAAGGGATCTTTGGAAATGTCTAGCTGGTGGAAGTGAGAGTGAAAAATGTTTAAACTGTATTGTTCTCCAGGTATCTAAGTGAGGAAGGGAGTGGGCTACTTGTACCTGTGATATGAGGCTCCAGTCTGATGACTGCTAAAACGGGCAGCAGGAAAAATGCCTTGTTCAATCCATTTCCCCCAAAAAACGTCGGTCTTACTGGTGGGGAAATTGGGGTGTCCAAGTATCAGAGACATAGGGGAGGGATATACCTGAATGTTTCCCCTTCCAAAGACCTTTTCCCCTCCTATGTTCAGAGTCTCTCGTATCAAAAGGTGACGGCACAGACTTTGACAGTCTTTTGAAGGAGACCAGGCAGCAGTGAGGGATAACGCATCCTCAAGCCGAACCCATCCCTTAAAATGGGCATGTCTACTCCAATCTACTAAATGGGTTAGGTGTAAACCCTTGTGGTAAAGCAAAGAGTCAGGAAAAGCTATCCCATCCTTCTCTTTCGGAAGTCAAAGAAAACATTTGTTAGGCCTTGGGGTATCAGTGTTCCAAATGAACCGCAGAAATTCAGATCCAAATTTTTGTAATAAATGAGAAGGCACATGCACAGGCAAAGTTTTCAACAAATATAAAAGTTGTGGCATGATATCCATTTTCAAGATGTTACAGCGTCTTAACTATGAGAATGCCTGTTGTCGAAATCCTTGGAGGTCCCTGAGTATAGTATTGAGTTGTGGCAGAAAATTTAGGTTCACCACTCTACTCAAATTGGCTGGGATAACAGTTCCCAGATATCCAAAGGAGCCCCAGGCCCAACAAATAGGCTACTTTTATAAATAAGCCACCATTACGAATGCGCCATCTTTATGCTGGTCACATTACCATGCTGCACAATAACACAAGGTTCCACGACTGAACAACTGTCCATTGGACTACAGTCACAAGTAATAAGACTGCAATAATAAATATTCTTTAGAATGTAGAGAGGACAATGACGGGCCATCTTGTCACATGAGGTGGCACTTAGGGCGCCGCATTGTGCTACCATGTACTGCTCCGGTCAAATAAACAATGACTGACATCAGCCGTCTTACAGACCCGTTATTTTCCGAGGACAAGGCCCCTTGTAGACTCCTCAGGTCAATGTTTGTCTATGCTGTGGCTGTTTGTCAGAACGCTCACATCAGCTGTCAAAATGGCAGCAACAAAGCTCCATTGATTCCAGAATGCGGGAGAAGAATTGCAGTAATTGCTGTTTACATCGGCTTGTCATGTGACAGTACGGTGAGTGCCGCAGTGTAACAAGATGGTCATTATAATATAAAAAATATTGATATAATAAACTAAGGATGTTGTTGGGAAACTTTGTATGAAAACCAATTACAGTATTTATATCTTGTTACATTTCATATATCTGTCATAGGGAAGCAGATGGGTCCATTATGTATTGTGCTTATCTGAATCGATTGATTGGTTTTGGTAAGCTCTTAGGAAAATATAATGTTTGAGAAGTTGCCACCAAATTTGCTTGTGTGCACTAGGTCTTGAATTTTACACAAGAGACTTTAGGTAACCATTAATGGTCTATATCAATGTTCCTTAAGCAGGGATCCTCCAGAGCAGTTTGCACCTCTCAGGTCAGTATGAATGACCCCAATGATCTTTTTGGCTATCTGTAAGGGTGACATTCTTCCCAAAGTCCAGCAATGTATAAGGAATTCTTTCCACTGACCACCACACTAATATACTGTGAGATGTGAATAATTATAGAAGGGGGTCCCAAGAACCTCAAAGTGATTTTTAAGGGTTCCCCCATGGTAAAGACGTTGAGAATGATTGGTCTATATGATTCAGAATATAGAACAGATCGGATCAGTTGGCATTTTTTGGATAAGGTTTTGGAACACAATGGCTCCCTAGATGCCCCAAGATTTCCCATTATGTAGGAATGCCATCTTGCTGGGAAACATAGGTCTGATTTCCAATGGTATTGGGAAATGGACCTTAAGCTCAGTATTTATCCCACAAAAGATGGCTCTTTTATTTCTACGAAATCCACAGACACAAATCAGTTTCATAAGCCGGGTTCTAATATTCAGATTTCTATATTTGGCCCAGAATCCCATTTAGTCTCAGAAAAGAAAACAAAATCAAACCCAGCAGAGCCCTTCCTATAGACTTCTCTCCATTTCCCAGCAGGTTAATATCGGAGCTGCTGAAGCATGACACAAATAAAGGACTATCTAGTTTCAGCACTAATCCATACGACCTTGTATAAACCTGTGTTTATCTTGTATGGCCTCTGGTGGAGTAATTAAATTGTAATCTATTTGAGGCAGGTATGCATTGTGCATCTCAGCAGCTGTCCTGCTTATCTAAAAACTGCTTCACCTGTCGCTTACAGCCAATAAAACTTCTTTCCACGCGACAAGAATCATGCAGCGCTCTCAGGTATGAGGTCACGTTGCAGGATCTCAGGAGGGGCGTTACACAATGACAAAATCATCACCTGCTGAACAGCTACAGGTCTGCAAATGGAATAAAACAGGAAGGTTTTATCAATAAATTTCCTAACTTGTGCTCCAGTGAATGGATAGGCTGCATTCTCCAGATCTGTGCAACAAACCAGCCAGAAATGTTACTGCTCATATTCCTGTAATAAAGACCAGTCTTGTCCGCTCCCTCTCCTTCTGCAGGGTGACTGCACTTGTAACAGCTTCCCTGTTGGCACCATCCTACAGACACCCCACCTGTAGAGGGTGACTGGTCTTGTATCTGCTCCCCTTTTGGTACCGTCCTACAGCTATCCATCCTGTGCAGGGTGACTGGTCCTGTATCCGCTACCCTGTTGGCACTGTCCTACAGACACCCCTCCAGTAGAGGGTGACTGTTCTTGTAGCTGCTACCCTGTTGGCACCATTCTACAGCTATCCATCCTGTGCAGGGTGATCGGTCTTGTATCTGCTCCCCGGATGGCTTCACCCTACAGCGATCCATTCTGTGCAAGGTATGTCGCCCAGTAGTGTTGCAACCACTGCTTTTACAAGGTAATGAATGTGTTTGCAATGGGATTTGGTGCTCATAAAGTAGATTTATACCATTTGAGGTTTTAGATGAGTGCCAGAAGTTCAGCTTTAGAACGGTTTTAGTGTAGAACATTTCAAGTGGTTGTTTACGACACTTGTAATGGTGAACAATGGGGCAATGAGAGACTTCATGAATGCTGATGAATGAGTTTGAGTCTTCTTGTTACCAAGATGCAAAACACAACAAAAGAAAGAAAGGAACTAAGAGTTGTGATCATTGTGCCACTGGTCATACTACACTTTGACTATTGCAAGAATAAGGGAGTTGAATTCTCCAGGCTTTGATGATAAATGACAACTTCGTATCTGAGCTGACCATAGGACACAGTCTACCTTACCATTTACCCAAATCCATTCAGTGGTTGGTAGATTTATCTTGTGAATGACCCAGAATCCAAGCAAGGGTATTCCTTGGTTCCAGCAAGTCCCTCTGCACATTGCAGACTCACCTACACACTGGGGCACAAGTGGGAGGTTGCACAGAACAAATTGTGAAACAGCAGGCTGCAATAGCATGAGGAAGTGGAACGAGTTTGCTAATGTTGCTACACTAGGTGTGAAAATAAACTTGAATGACAAATACAATGGGGCACTAGAGGAAGGTTGAACAAACAGCTGTTCTTCAAGAGGCTACAGTGGCACAAGGCACTGGTAAGCTCTAATCATGGAAAAGCTGGTTGTGATTCAACTCAAATAAAAAGGTATTCCTGAATGGATTTTAATACTTTTACAAAAGTGAAGGTGTTCCTTGGGTTCTACTGGCAGACAACTGAGGACAATCAGTACATTAGGTCAATCAAAACCCCCCTTTTGCAAATCCTAAGTCAGTGGGTGACCTGAAGGATTACTGCAGGTTGGACAGTCCTCCTGCAAGATCAGCAGTTGACCTGAATCCGAAGTCACAATTTTAAGTCAGATTTGGTAGTTCCACTCTAAACTCAGTAGGTGACCTGGATCTGATGCGTATCCTCTAGGCCACTTGGGGTAGTCAGTGGGTGACCTGAACAGGATCTTACCTTATACTACATTGGGCTGTCCCCTTGCAAAATTAGTGGGTGACCTGGATCAGGAGCCACACCTTAGGCCATGATGGGCAGTACTCCAAGCTCAAAATATGACCCAGATCACTCAAAGGCCATTTTGAGCAATACCTCTCCAAAAATCAGTGGGTGATCAGAACAGGAGTCACATCTTATACTCCATTGGGCTGTCCTCCAAGATCAACAGGTAATCTGACTCAGGAGCCATGTTTTTAAGCCACATCCGAGTCTTCCTCCAAGCTCAGTTAGCCACCTGGATCAAGAGCCATACCTTAGGCCACGATGGGCAGTTCTCCAAGCTCAGAAGAGGACGTGGATCTCCCGAAGGCCATTTTGGGCAATCCATCTCCAAAATCAGATGTTGGTCTGAACAGGAGCCACACCTTATACTCCATTGGTCTGTCCTCCAAGATCAACAGGTAATCTGGCTCAGGAGCCATGTTTTAGGGCCACATCTGAGTCTTCCTGGAGTCTTCCTCCAAGCTCAGTTAGTGACCTGGATCAGAACTGTCATGATGGGCAGTTCTTCAAACTCAGAAATTGACCTGGATCAAAGTCCACTCTCTCAAAAAACTTTGGGCAGTCCTTCTCCAAGATCTGGATCACAAGAAACTCCTTATGCCACATTGGGTTGTCCTCCTCAAAGATTAGCAGGTGACCTGGATCAGGAGTCACAGCTTTAGACCATAATAGACAGTTCTCCAAGCTCAGCAGATCTGGATCTGAAACCACTCCCTCAGGTTACTTTGGGAATTCCTCCACCAAGATCAATAGGTGGTTTTATCAGGGTCCACACCCCGTAGACCACAAAAGACATTCCTTTTTCAAGCTCGTCGAATGACATGGATCAGGAACCATGCCATAAACCACTTGAGTTGTCCTCCTCCCAGATCAGCAGGTGACCTGGATCAGGAGCCATGTCCTTAGGCCACAATGGACAGTTGTCTTCCAAGCTCAGGAACCATACCCTTAGGCCACATTGGATATTCTTTTTCCCAAGCTCAATCGGTGACCTGATCATGAGCCATGCCCTTAGGCCACATTAGACAGTCCTTCTCCTAAATCAGCTGGTCACCTGGATCAGAATCCATGCAATATGGCACCATGGCCAGTTCTCCATCATTAGACTGAGACCCAATACCCTTAAGTTAAGCTTGTTGTCTCTTTATATTCAGTAACCCAATACAATATGAATAAAGTATTTAATCTTTCTATCAGACAGATGTTGGAGAAGAAGAGACATTTTCCTGTGAAGCCTCCTCGGTGATTGCTTCACAGAGATCCTTTGAGATGACCCCAAGTAAATTTTTGAAGAGCAAATAATATTATAAGCAGCTGCTAAGTCGGGCTTATTGCAGAGCTGAAGTCATGAATGGCCCCCAGTGTGTGTGGAATTCACAGCCTCTGATGTCCTGCACATTCTCTGCTGCATTTCTACATGTCGTCATCGGTCGCAGGGTCAGAATATCACAGCAGAGCACAATGGCAGTTTGTTATCCACACCCATTGTGGCTCCGGACTCCCCAACCCACGGCCAAAGTCCTGAAACCCAGTTCACCATGAGATCATATTCTATGTGGGACCAATCGGCTGCTCGTGCTTCGGTTAGAATGGGACTATGGACACAGAGGCCTTTCTTTGAATAGTATCCTTTGTCACAATTGAGGAATCAAGTCCATTTTGTGTGCACCAAATGCATTTTGCAAAACCAGATATTAGTCAGTTATATATAGATGTGGGAGGGACCCAGCTGCTCCACCCACTACAGACTGCCTGTAGAGAACTACAGGAGGAGGCGGGGTCAGGACCAATCAGCCTGCACAAGGAAAAGGAGCATCAGTGGCCGGTCTTTATTACAGGAAGGCAATGCACAGATCTGGAAGAAGTACACAAAGATACAAAAATACTCATTTCTAGGTAAAAACATGGGGTTCTACACCCCCCTATATGAGTGCCAACAATTAACATTTTGGGGATCCAGCACTGTGCACATATAGGCAACCCATTGAAAGTTATAGAACCCTATTTTTACCACACACATGCAACAACAAATGTGGCTTTCAATCACCATGTGAAATGTTTATCGCTGCATTGCCTCATAACACCGCAGATATAGGGTTGGGGTCGGCAGGAAAGGCGAGGATTGTGTACAAGGGGCAGCCGGCCAGTCCTGGTTCTTATCATTGCTAGTGTTTCTAGAAAGCAGTTTCTTTGAAAGGAAATATTGCTGCAGAGGAAAAGCTGATCCAGAGCTCTGTACGGATCCAAACCACGAGGCATTAGCTTCTGATGCAATTTAAAGCTGAAGATTCAGGAAATAATACTCTTAGATTGTAAGCTCTTCGGGGCAGGGTCCTCTCCTCCTGTGTCACTCTCTGTGTCCGTCTGTCATTTGCAACCCCTATTTAATGTACAGTGCTGTGTAATCTGTTGGTGCTATATAAATCCTGTTTATCATTAATAAGTGCATAACAGCTAATAAAAAAATATTATAAAAAAGTTGTTTCTATCTCTTTAAATCTGCAGTTCTCGATAGCAGATACCTGGTGATCCTGCCACAAAGCTCAGACACTTCCTGGTATTGGGTAACAATATTCTTGTGTTGTCACCCTCATAAGTGGCCAGATTTACGCACAGACAGAGTCACTGTTGTCACTTTAACAAAACTGGAATTATTATTAACAGTATTTATATAGCGCCAACATATTACGCAGTGCTGTACATTAAACAGGGGTGGAAAATGACAGACAGATACAGATAGTGACACAGGAGAGGACCCTGCCCCGAAGAGCTTACAATCTAAGAGGTGGGGGAAGCAGCACACATTTCATTATATTAGACTTATAAAAGACAAATTAATTAAAAAGCTGAAAGAGATAAATATACAACGTGACAAATATACTGGAAGAATGAAAGATCGTCCCAATGGTTTGCAGACCTCCTGCACCCCTCCTCATGCTCTCTTGGCACGTAGACTTTGTTGCTTCTGCTGCTCCATTTGCAAACAGGATGTTTTGCAACGCAAAGATATTTTTCAAACACAAATGAAAAACCATCTCACTTTATAGTGATAAAAATGTCATTGTGTGATCACTGAACGCATTTCAACAAAATGAAAGAGTTGGTTCACCTAAAAATGTGATCTTATAGGTATAGGTGGAACCTCGTGGGCGGAGTCAGCTTCTGTCTTCTTGCTGGTATTGGTTAGTTTTGTAGGAAGATCTCCCGGCCACATTCACCATTCCCAATCACCTTGGGGTTTCCAGCCATTGTTGTGTGTTCTCATTCTGCATTATATTAAGGAATGAATCTGCAGGAATGGTGGGAGGTCCTCATTATAGGCACAGCAGGTGGCAGAGCTGGGATTTCTCCAATCCAGTTTTGGCCTTCAGCATTGGTTTGGGTGGGTCAACCTTTGAACATGCTAAAGAACATAAATG
>NC_092861.1:150297660-150299454 GCF_032062135.1 Pyxicephalus adspersus | reverse complement strand
CTGAAGGTACCCTGTGATAAGATTGCCCCAAAGGGGGGTAGTTTTTACACCCTCTAGGTCTAAACAAGCATTTCAGTGTACCCCCGGGGTAGGATAGCCCCAATACCAGGGTAGTTTTTTTTCCCCTGACGTAAGCAGATAGCACATGACATGGCACTGGTTGGCAGATTACTGCCCATGGCGCCCCCTGTAGTTGGAGTCTCTGGCAATGGCCAGTCGGGGTTCTTTGCCCAGCACAGTTGAGGTTGAGTTTTCCATGCTGTGCGCACTTTCTGCAGGTAGCATCCTCCAACCATTGGCCCAGCAAACAGCGGACATATGGCCAGGAAATGCTGCAGGCGGACGATGACTGGGACTGAGGTCTTGGGCCGCCATCCAGATCTGTGATTGAGCACTGAAGAGGTTGCAACATTAAGAAACTTCCTATGATAGAGTAATAATTGCCGAATACGATCTGTCACATCGCTCATGGCGAGCAGAGGAGTCAACCCTTGACCTGCTTGGATGTAAGTGAGCAGATAATAGCACAGACGCAGGAAATCAAAACTTTACCCGAAATCTCAGAAGAGGATCAATCATCTCAAATGTAATGTAAAAATAATCCCTGGTGATCATAACATGTGCAAGCACTTCAATTTACAGAGTGACAACGCTCTGTCCCTGTCCCCCAATTGTGCTTCTGAGTTGTCACCATCACATGCAACTTTAGCCTGGCGCCCCCTATTGGTTGAACAGTAGCTTGGTGGTTTGGCCTATTGTTGAAATAGCTCCCCTAGTGGTCACTGAATAACATTACAACCTCCTTACACCATGAGGAGCCATGAATGTCCTCAGTTTTTGAGAATTGATTCTGTTTGAGTGGAAAAGTAAAAAAAACATCAAGTATCCTGCTTGTGATATTCAAAGATAAATATTTCCTCCCTCCGTAGAATATCTGACAAATATGACAAAGCAATTCCTTCTTTGACTGCACGGCCGGCGTCATTTTATCCCAACAGTTTCCACCCATTGATCATACCAGTAATAGATTTTAAGGGTGACAACAGAGTATCTTTGCAGCGATAGCGTTGTCACCCTGCAACAAGCAGGCTATTGGTTGGCTGTGTGCTGCACTGCGTACCGGCCTATAGCACGGCTTCCATGGTGGGCGCACCTATAGCGGAAGCGCACCGCTCATGGTTTGGACTTTGCAAAGTGATTAATTTATAAAAAGAGAAATGCAGATTCTCCATCTCTATTATAATTATTGATATGATGACCTAATTAGGGTATAGTTATACTTTATTCTGGATCAATAATCAAATAATGAGGAGCCATGACATACAATGCTGACCCAGCTGCACCGGTTCCTGGTGCTCGGCCTTCCCTGGCACACCCGGCTACCCCGGGAAATGGGAATCTGCATCCCCACAGCAAAGTCTGCTTCCTCCTCTTTTACTATTCCCAGACTTCCTGCACCATGCGCTGGTCCCATCACATCTCCTGCTGAGTGAATGGACCCTCATTCCAGGCTCTTTGTGCCTCAGCGCCCCCTGCTGTTAAGAATCACTGTGACCCCTTTTCAGCTCCCTCACCATGCAGAGAGGGCAGCTGGGCAAATATTTGAGAGCTAACCAATAAACAGGAACAATGCCATGCATCGATTTCATTGGTTACAAATAAAGGAACAGCAAATATTGCAATTATGTATCACAAATATTAGGAAGTGATCTCATACCAGCCAATTACAATCTGCAAGAGGGAGGAGTAAAACCAGGAGCCAATCAGATATGCTGCACTTCACATGTGCGGTCA
>NC_092861.1:150291256-150293047 GCF_032062135.1 Pyxicephalus adspersus | reverse complement strand
TAACAGAAAAATGTTGACAAGCTAGAAATCACATTATCATGACATTGTCAGTGATTGGTTGCATGTCTCAGGATCTGTGTTGTATTCTGACACATGTGGGCCCAGCATGCTGCACATTGGCTGCTGATACCAGCCGGTCACATGACCCCTTGCATCATCCAATACCCCCATTGCCCCTATTTACCTTCCAGCTCTGTGGACCCAACCCAATCAGACAAAACCATTTTCTATTTTCTAATAAATGTGTCACAAAGGTGGGCTGAGGATATGATGGATACATAAGTGAGGGTATGTATGAGAAGAGGTAAGTGTCATTGCCATGTCATAAATGATCACCGGCCATGTGAAATAATTGGTCATTCCTGCTGCCCAAATAAAGAATTTGTATTTCTGAATGTAAGGCATCAGGCTACAGTTCTAGTAATGAATATATTCACCCGCACACAGGAGAGCCGGACCGCTGCCCAACACAGAGCCCGCCTCCCTGGTCACTGCTCCAATCAACAGCTCTGCTCAAGGAGTATCAGTGGTGCTGATTGGTGTAGTGGCCAGGGTGGGAGGGTTCTATGTTGAGCAGCGGTCTGACTCCCCTGTGTGCAGATGAGATATATGAACCGGAATGGTGAACATATGTAATAGTAAATTTATCATGACTGCATTCATTCATAAATAAGGAGATTTGATTGGTGGAGAGTTTTTATGTCTTTCCTTATATCATGATAAAGAAAATCAGTTTGTAAACGTATGGGTGGCCTTATTGGCCTATTACACACTAAAGCCATCTGCAGATCTGAATTATTATATCATTTTCATCATCATTCTATTCCTGAAACCCCTGGAGAACAATCATGTGCTGATCTTTATTGCAGGCAAAATACAGCTTACAGGGCTGGCTGTGATTGGTTAGTGAAGGAGCAGCAGCTCACTGATTGGGTTACCTCTATGTCCTTTCCACCAGTCAGCAAACCTTGTTTAATTCACAGCCTGATTGGCTGGCACTGCTATTTCTATGGTTTGCTGCAGAAGTATGAAGATTGTAGGTTGGCCCTTATAGTCACCCACCGGGCCCCTGGCCCCTGCATAGATTGCCCTGTATTGGTTCAGCTCTGATTGCACCAAGAAGATTCCAGAAAATTTTGGTTTGACAGCAGATTTAGGAGGAGTCGGTGGGGGCAGAAGGAGAACTGAGCGTGGTCCCTTTAAATCCAACTAGGGGAATCTCATTGGATGATGGAATGGCAGTGGGTGGGGCTTAAGAGGAATTCCCAGCCCCCAGGGACCCCAAATAAGAGAGGTGCACAGAAGAGGGAAAGAGGGATTTCTGTAATAGGGCTCAATAAAGTCATCCAATGGGGTCCGCTTATGGGCAGCGCTTTGATTTCAGACATTCACCATAGCAATGTGACACTTTCACTTTAACATTCATTAAAAAAAAGTTTCTTTTTACATTCTAATGATCATGTTCAGGCAAAGTTAGAGTCAGGGTGTTGTCACCCTCATGACTTGGGCATGCTCTGATCATGTGACCCAGGCTTGCCTTTAACCCTTTGTACCCCATATTCCTCTATGAATATTGTTGTTGTCGATTCATTTACGATCACATGACCCTCGCTGCCTCACCTGAGACCTGCAAGCTTCCATTCCTGCAGGAGAGTTTTATGAGTTGCGCACCTGGAAGGGGAATTCATAATGATTGCAGCAGAAATACAACCAATGGGTTGGCAATAAAGAATTCTAAATACTGAAAACACATCACATTTCCTTCCAAACCCAAATTGTATGACATTTTAC
>NC_092861.1:150260262-150287647 GCF_032062135.1 Pyxicephalus adspersus | reverse complement strand
TATTAAATTGTGAGGGGGAGGGGTTTAGTATTAGGAATACTTCTGATATAAATAATACTTTGATGATTTGCTTTGTTGGCAGGGCGGAAAAACAGTTTTAGGAGCCGCTGAGATGTGCCCAGGTAAGGTGGCACACCTTAGTGCGAGGACATTCAATGCCAAGTGTGACCGCCCTCCATAGGCTATGACAGATTGCTGGTTATGGCCTTCTGTGCCCCTTACCACTGATAACGCCAGCAAGTTTAGGAGGTTAGGGTTATCCTTTGCCCCTTTGCCCGCTCCACTGCCCTGCCCTGGTGGCATTGATCACTAAGGTCCCAGAAGAGGTCTATTTAAAGCCCGGATCTGCGGAGTAGCATATAAATGGACCAGATGTCCCCCCATGGACCCCAAACGTTGTGATCACCTCTCTACCTGTGCAACCCTAACCTAACAATATGCGGATTCTAGGTTATTATTATTATTGAACAGTATATACATAGCGCCAACATATTACGCAGCGCTGTACAATAAATAGGGGCTGCAAATGACAGATACAGACACAAGAGGAGGAGAGGAGCCTGCCCCGAAGAGCTTACAATCTAGGAGGTGAGGGAAGTAACACAATAAAAGGGGGGAATACTGAATAGGCCTGAGGATCAGCAAAGAAGCCAGGCAGAAGGAATTTTCCCAGGCTTGTGCTTCTCTCCAGGTTTCCTTTACCATGCAGGAACCTCAGCTATATTGCAGGCTCGCAATTACAAAATGTTTATTTTCACATTCCTGTGTATTGTATGCAAAGGACTCGTCTGGCCAGGGAGGTAACATCGGAAAATTCCTTCTCAGGGCTGTGACAAGTTTGAACAGAGATATACACTGCAGCTACAGAGTCAACACAACTAGTAAAATATTGTGTATTTCACAATGCTAACATTCCAATTACAGAAGGTGAGGGCCTAAAACTGAACATGTGACAGATTATTTCCTAATCCACCTGTGTATTATGTACAGCAAATTTACATCAGAATCTGTCTCTGTATTTCTTATAACCCTGGGCTGAGCAGAGGTCGGAGCATTACCAACTGATCTTTACTGCATTCTGATTGGAGGATAGAGGACCTCAGCACAGCAATGTCCAATCAGCAGCTTTGGGGCGGGATAGTGACCAAGCTTTATTGCTCAACTGCAGTGGAGTAGTGGTTGTGGTCACTGACCTGGTTGTGATGTCTGGCAGGCAAGCCTGTATTATAGGGCTGCACAGATATACAACTCTTGTAGCACATGAGCCAAATCAAATGTATGTTTAAACTTACTTAAATTTACTGCAAGCAACAAGTTTTTAATAGAGGAAGGCGGGGTGGTAAGAAAAGGCTGTAAAAGAACACAAAAACATCTCACACAGATCTGAAATTTAAGCTGAATTTGCTTAAATGCACAATATATTTTCCTCAGTACAGATTTGCTTTAAAGCTAAACTCTGGGGCCAAGCAGCTCCTCTAAATAAAACCCCAATACTTTGCATGTTGCATTCTCTTGATCTCCTCTCCAGGCCTTTCTGAGGCAGAACAAGGTCCTGACATGATGATGTGCATATCGCCTTCTGCGCCAGGACATGGCCAATGAAAGGGATGAAATAGGATAAAGGGGCATATGGCGCCCTGCACTCACCTTATGTCTTCAGTCCTCTGGGTTACATTACAGTGGGTAAGGAAGACTGAGGACATCTTGTGGCAGAGAACAGGTACTTCAGGGACAACTTTTACACGGCTAAAATGAAACACTTTATTTGCATACATTTTATATTCCAATATTTCATCAATGGTTTAATCTTGTGAACGATGTGAACGTCATTCTCTCCAATAGGGTGCAGTTAGCAAAAAAAAGAATCCTAATGGGAATTTCAAGGTTATCTCAGTCCGGAGAAAGTGCAAGGTGTGCATTCACCTGCTCAAAGTTTCCTTGTAACCACATGCAACCTGTGAATAAAACAGGTCAAAGGTGCAGCAGTGAGTGGCCCTTTACAGTGCCCTGGCACCCTGTGTCTCCCTGTATTACCCAGAAAAGGTAAGGAAAAGGGGAAGACAGAAAGAGCTCCAGGTACTCTCATTTTTAGGATACACTCCTAGTGATGTCACCGGTCTCTAGTGATTGGATAGGCTGCATTCTCAGTGATGTCACCGGTCTCTAGTGATTGGATAGGCTGCATTCTCAGTGATGTCACCGGTCTATAGTAATTGGATAGGCTGCACTCCTAATAGTTTTAATGGTTTCTAGAAAATAAAATTGTGTCTTTACAGTACAAATCACCCCCCCAAACACACACTTCCATATAAAATGGAGACATCCTCTTGATCAATCTAAGGATCCGGAGTTCTCAGGAAGATGGGAAGATGACACTTGCTGTGTTGTGAGTGAAGTTTTGGGATTTGGTGTAACCATGTAGATTTCTTGCATCAATCCTATCAATCAGAATACAGACATCATTCCCTGCTGGGTGTAGTCACCGGGGCCATGAACTGCGAGGTGCAATGTGCCTTCAGTAGATATTATCATCCTTGTGAAGAGGATTTGAAGTTTCTTCAACTTTGTAGATATGTCACATGAGTGCAGTGTACTAGAGAGATAAAATCATCAGTCTGCTGCTTCTCCTTCCACTGTCCAGTCATATGCTGGGGGAGGGACAAGATATTTAAATGGTAATGAACTGCACCAGAAGAAAAATTAGGTCTCCTGCTGTGTGCTGTGGTGCAGCTGTGGAAGTCCCAGAACTAGATAGACAGAAATACAAAACTTTGCAGGTAACAGCTTTGTATGATATTTTATGTTTGCCTGGAGTTCAGATGATAAAAGTAATGAGCATACAGGGCGGACATAGGGAGGTGCAAAGTGTGCCACTGCCTAAGTGCCCTTTATCCTCCCCACAGGGGTCCAAGTCAGTTCAGCAAGGGGGGCCCATGTCAGCTCTGCACAGGAGCCCAATGTCCACCACTCTCTGCATCTATTGGTTTAATGGGTGCTTACCTTAATTGCTTTCCAAACACAGGTCATAGGCACATAGTGGTGTGTAGCACCCGATTTAATTTAATTGGCTAGCCTTAAGGTACCACAGAGGAGTAAATGTCCCCTCATGTATCTCTTCAATTATATCTGCAAGTAAGATAAACAATAGGGAACCCAACAAGAGAAGCAAACAAAAGAAACAGCAACATGAGGCAGCAAAGACTGAATATTTGGAGCAGTGTTTCTCAAAATGTTTAACATGGGGGAACCCTTGGAATAACTTTCAGGTCTTCAGGGAACCCTTTCTTTAATTACTATATCCACAACTCACAGTATATTAGTGTGGTGGTCAGTGGGAAGAATTCCTCTTACAATGCTGGCCATTGGGAAGAATGTCACCCTTACAGATATCCAAATAGATCATTGGGGTCACTTATACTGACCTGAGGGGTGCAAAATGCTCATTGCTTAAGAAACCCCCCGCACCCCTTGGAGGAACCCTGGTTAGGAAGCCTTGTAATAGATCATTGTGTAACCCAAATTATATTTAAGTTATGAGCTGTGTGGAAATAACACATTGTTGCAATTCCAATATCCACCACATGATGGCAGCAGTGCACCAGGAATATTTATACTTGTATTCAGTTTAGCTTCACATAAAAAAAGTTAAATTATCCACAATAACCCTCAGCTAATGGCAGCTCTTGTTTTTTTTTAAGACTTAAAGTTAATTTATGATTGGCTGCTGAATACCAATCACTGGTATCACTACCACATTTGCTATATTATTACATAGTGCTGTGTGATTTACATCACTGTGAGCAGTCTTTCCATCCTGACTTGCTGAGATTTGTAGTTCCTCATCAGCTGCTTGCTGGCGCTAATGCAGGGATGGGTTGTATTTTCATCAAGAACTGGTTCATGGATTGGAAACAATGTCTATGCACTCCTAGATTTAAGGAAAAAGTGCGGTCCAACATGAAAATCTTTAAAACTGGTATGTGGACGCCCGTTTACTATCTGAACAGCTCACGTTTTACGCCCAGGCCTCCATCCATTGCTTGAATCACACATCACCGTGAACTCATACTGAGCCTAAAATAAAAATGAGGCCTAACGTGTTCCCTGGTTACAGCACTGCCTCTCTGAGCCCATATGTGAGCATGAGAGGGAGGTTGCACAAAAAAGAATCATGTGATTAGGGGCTGCAGTCCTTCTTAGGTATAATGGTAAAAGCCTGAAGTATCAGAAGCTGTAAATTACCTTTTTCTAACAGATATATTCATCAGAAGGTAAGTGACACATCAAAGTATCATCACCTCCCCTCTACTTTTCCTTTAACAGAGCAGGTATGGAGAAGCCTTTAACCTCTGGGGCCTGGGCAGCCAATCACCAGGCTCATACAATGCCATGTGAGCAGGGGCTGTGATGTCATCACCCTGTCTAAGGCAATAGGGGCACAGATTGGTGAGAATACCCTGCTGGGGGCCAATCATGAGGCTCCATGTCCTAGGGGGTAGGTGATGCTGTCTCTAGGTAAATATTAGTATTAGTACTTAGTATTATTATCAGGTCAGTAATAGAAATTTTGTACTGACAGGACTTCCTGCTATGGGGTGACAACTTTCTCCCACTAGTATTCCTGCGTTGTCACCCTGTTTACATGCCCCCCCTGGTGGAGACTACAAGCAGTGTGCTGCCTGAAATATCACAAACATATTCCACTGGTATCCCCATCAGGAAGGCAGACCAAGGCAATGATGTGCAGGGAGAAAGGCAAGTGACTGCAAGAGACTTAAGGAGATCAGCAAAAAAGTAAAAAGTTAACAGTACACAGCATTCAGCAAACTAAATGTCATCAAGAATGAAGATTTCCCTCAAACTTTTTCCCATCTGTTGGTTAAAAATAAAAGCAATGAAATCAGCAATCACATCAGTCATCTTTTGCAATCCTCAATTAACTTATTAAAAAAACATTTGAAAGACCAATTTAACCCTGCAAGGCCTCAGAAGTCATTTTCTCCCTGCGGCACTTCCTTCTTTTAGCACTAGGCGGCGCCCTCATACAGGTAATAATGGACAGCAGATCCACAATTAGCTGACACTCTGATTGGAGAACAGGAAGCTGAAGGAAGTCATTGGAATTTGGGGTCACCATGGCTGATGTTCCATCAAAGAGTCCTGCAGTCCTTGTCTTGTGTTGTCACTATAGGACAGGAAGTGTGTAACTGGCAGGATCATCACAAAGGATAAAAAAGAAACAAATGCTGCAGGCACATGATGGTTTATCTTATGTATGAAATATTATTATTATTATTATTATTATTAATAAACAGCATAGAAATATATCATCTTGTGTTTTGTTACAATGTTGCAGTTTGGGGGGGGGGGGGGGGATGAGGAAATGCTTCTTCCTACCTGCAGCAGACTGATGACATCATCTCAGCCTAGGCAAAGTCACTGGCTAGAGAGCGAGGAGGGTATTTGTATTATATATTAGGTTAAAAAATATCTACCTACCTAATATCAATTTATCTATGTGAGAGCTTCACTCTGTATTTTCATTGATTCTAAAAATGCAGCTGGAGAAGTGAGACTCCCAGCATTGGGGATACACCCAGCCAGCTTCCATGGTGTCACCTCCGTCTGGTCCTCCATTCATCCGGCATTCACTGATGAATGAACAGATATCTGGGGGGGAATCTATGTCAGCGCTGACCTCAGAGCCTGAAATAGAAAGGAAATAAATAAAATCCCGGTGAGATGTAACGAGTTTCCCGATATAGAAAGCCGTCATCTGCCGCCGTCACAGACGCACGCCGCCTGGATTAACCCCATTGGCTCCGCAGCGCGCACCTGGAGGGCTGACGGTGAAAAGAGAGGATAAAAATAACCTCAGAACAAAACGTAATCAGAGGACGGGGAGCTCAGGCAGCTCATTATCTACGCAGCTCTGACGCAACCCGGCTTAATTTGGCTCGCGGACTAGATGACCCCCCCCCTCAGATGGATAACGAGGATTTGGGGGGGGGCCGGGGCTGAATAATTTGTTGTTTTACTTCGATGGCAAAGAAAGTGGGATTGTGATTGTGGTGACTACAACTGTGACCCTGCCGGAGGTATCTGCGGCCTGCACCAACCTCTAGGGGTTCTTCCCGAGCCCCCTATACATTTACCCCCCCAAGCTTACATCTGCAGGGTCCCATAGGCCATAGACACATTCCCTCCATTTCTATGCAACACAAGCCTGGTTTTCATATTACAGGAAGGGAGTGGGGCTGTATTGTAGACTACAACCCCCAGCAGGTGTTGGTACGATCCCACTTTGGATGAGGTTCTGTTGGTTCAACTCAAATTTTCACCGTTCACAATTTCTGCAAACATTTGTAGAAATAAAAATAAATTTTAAATGTGATCTGTGTTTACTGTACCAACCTCCTAAGCATGGCAGCCAGTTGTTAATGTACACAGCAAGCAGTGTTGCTATTGGTCGTTGTCAGGGGTGGTTCATGACATCATCCACTCTGACAACTACCAGCCAATGAGAAAGCTGCCTGCTGTATACTCTAACAATAGGCTCACATTTGATTCTTACTTGCCAAGGTTAGACTTCAGTTTGACTTGAATTGGTTTGGAGGACGTCATGGAACATTCCCAAACCTGGGCACATTCACTCACTCTAGATGCCATGTGAGTGGGTGGGTTGTAGGCGGTCCTGTTGGCAGTGTCAGGAAGTCACATAAATGCAATATACCAGGGGTGGGCGGGGCCAGGACTAGTTTTTTGTAACTCAGGAGCCAATGGCAAACATTGGTCTGAAGGTTCAGAGGGCAATGTATTGCTGGTGGCTACAAGGTGGAGAAGAAGAAAATTCTCTCTGCAATAAATGTTGGACACTTGCCTCTTGTCCCAATGACCTGTTGGGGCCACAGATTAGCGGGGTTATTGATGGGTCCTGTAACCTGATTGGTGGACAGGAGCAGGCTTATATAAAGCACTCCTGAACATCTGCTGCACACAGTACACCTCCTGCAGCCCTGATGAAGGGAGATCAGCTCAATCCTTGAAACGCGTAGTGTACTTCTCCTTCCAGTGATCCTTTCCTTTTCCTGCAGCAGTGACAACCTTGACTTTTCCTGGATATACTGGATGAGGATTCCACTGATTTTTTTTCCATCCTTTGAGATTCAGTCACTTTGCCAAGGCTGAGATGATGTCATCACTCTGCTGCATGCAGGATGAAGAATTTTCCTAGTCTCCTCTTCTCTAAGTGATCAGACTGCAATATTGTAATTTTGTATCTATAACTGGATTAGTGAGAGGCTGCAGCAGGGGCTGATCTGTGTCAGACAAATAACATCACCATTTATATGACTGTGACATCTCAGTACAGGAATTAGTGAACAGGGATGATGCCTGAACAAATCTGGTGCCATGCTTCTGGAGACAAAGCAGGAGAAGGCATTGTAGGCGAGAGTCATGTGATCTCTGTGAGATGACACTGGGGCACCAGGGTTGGTAGAGAGGAGGGACAGAGATCAGGGTGAGTGAGGCCATTGGTATTCCAATTAGAGGAGCAGCAGCATAGAAGGTGCAGAATCTCCGGCTCTGAGTGGTGTCACCCTCGCTGTGTGGCCATATTAGTGGGGTCACAGAATGAATGTATTTCATCCATACGGCGAAAGAGGGGACAGGGAATGGTTGGCTGGGAGCTCCCCGGTCAGATCACTGAATTCGCAGGACCATTCATAGTGTCACCCAACTGTAGAGGAGATTCCTGACAGTGAGGAAACGCTGTGCACATCCAGGCCATTACTGGCAGGGGGTCCCCAGGGAGGTGCCGGGGAAAATTCCCAGGACTGGGATTCAATTCTGGGACAGGGCCGGTGACTCACCAGGAAATGCAAATCTGAATGTTATACAGAGAGACCGGAACACCGGACAACAAACCGGGGGTCAGAATTGGGGGGTGGAGGGGACTGGTAATAGAGGGACTGTCCCTCCTGCCCCAAACTCCCAACTGCCCCAAATTTTCAGGGATTGTCTCTCGTCATACCCCCCAACTGCCCCTGATTTGGAGGAATTGTCCCTCTTCATACCTCCTAATTGCCCCTGATTTGGAGGAAACTGCCCCTGATTTGGAGGGACTGTCCCTCTTCATACCCCTCAACTGCCCCTGATTTGGAGGGATTGTCCCTCTTCATACCTCCCAATTGCCCCTGATTTGGAGGGACTGTCCCTCTTCTTACCCCCAACTGCCCTTGATTTGGAGGGACTGTCTCTCTCCTTATACCTCCTAATTGCCCCTGATTTTGTGGAACTTCCTGATTTGGAGGGACTGCCCCCCTTCATACCCCTCAACTGTCCCTAATTTGGAGGGACTGCCCCTCTTCATACCCCCCAATTGCCCCTGATTTGGAGGGACTCTCTCTTTTTCAGACCTAGATCCCTCCATTTGGTTGAATATATTCACCTCCATATAAAATGGGGCAGGGTGGGGGGTTGTTTGTCTTTGGTGGTTGAGTAGACCACATGGGTGAAAAGTGGTGAGGTCTTTATTTGGGCAGCGCCACTTTTCCTGCACCACATACCGGCAACGTCATTAAGGGGTGAATGTCACTAATGGAGAGCAGACAACCAGACTGAAGCAGATTGGTGTGAATAGTTGGACCCGCCCCTTTGACTTTCACCTAAAAGTCAGGCTTTGCATATTCATCACCCTGGAGGGTCCCTGGGGTTATATCTGTGGGCACCTTAAAGAGGAAACTTTTCTAATTTTCGTAAAAATTTAGAAGTCTGCAATTTGCCCGGGGCCATCGCCGGATTGATTGGAAGTGGATGGTTGGTGTGGCATCATGGCGGGGCACCTATGGCTGCCTTGTTTATACAGCAAAGCTGTGAGTGTACTTGTGTGCTGAGTGATTGCGCGGTGCACCCGGCACAGCTGCCTCCTATCTAATTCATGAATGGGATGCAGCTATTCTTATCGGGGGAGATGAAGTCACGGAAATACGGGAGGGGGGAGGTGATCGGCACACACCTGCCGCCTACACACAGCACCGGATACAAAGACTTTCACCTGATAACCCAATGGCCTTCCCTTAGATAACCACACGCTCCATCCATCCACACCAGGTGAACAAACCACAGGTGGATTTACTTAAAGGTAAAACTCCATGCAAATAGAAATCAGTCATGTACTCATATATATGTATGGGATATGGAAAGGATATGATGCCCCCCTCCATCATTTCAGTCTATGCCCCCCATACCCTGGCATTTCCTTGCCCTGTGTAAGTCCTCCATCTTCTTCTCTTGGCGTGGTGACTCCATACATTCCCTCCCCATTCTCCTGTAGTGCCCCCTATTGAGGGAATGGAGGAGGGAGAAGTAAAATATCCACTATAGGGGTATGAGCAGTACAGGAGGGACTCGGATCCCTGGGGTCGTCAGGTCACAATAGGGTACGGGGCACAAGGTGGGTGCACAAAACCAGAAATTGGGGATTTTATTTTAGGGTTTGTTTCCTTGGAAAGGGGTGATAAAAAAGTTATACCTGAACAGGTGCAGAAAAGTATACACACCTGTCAGGAAAGGGACATGTGAGACGTCCTGGGCCTGAGGAAGGCCAGATCAGGCATTGTCCATCAGGAAGGTTAGGCAACAATTAAACCCAATTTGCTGTTGGTGATCCTGGAACAGAACTGTTGGTAATCATTGAACACTGCGCTTGGTGATCCTGGAACACAGAAGCTACAATGTTGCAGTTTGGTCACCAGGGCAGAAAAGACAGAGGTAATGCTTCCTCCTGCCTGCAGCAGACTGGTGACATCATCATTTTTATGCTGGCGCTGCTGAAAATGCAGGAAGTGATGCGAGTCCACATGCAGCAGAAAAAAACAGCGTGATTCTACAGGTAACAGGAGGAGGACCCACGACGGAATGCAGGTACCAATCACAGCTGATAGCCATTGGACAGTAATGTAAGTATGTGGCCCTTTGCATGACTGTCACCACCTTGCCAGGGGCCCCTGTGCACCCTGCACCTAATGCCTAATACACATTTTTATAACACCAAGAAATGCGACTTCCACATTTACTGAATATTTTTGTTGAAGCACAGAGCGTAGAGGAGAAAGCTGTTCACTGACGAGGACACAATAATGGTCGGGTCCCTGCACGTCACACAGGATGGGGCCCCAGCCCTGCACGGCTGCTCTATAGGGAACTGGAGCCCTCTCATCCCACGTCATCCCCTCGCTGCCTTTTTCCTCTTTTGGCTTTCTATTGGCTGTCTCATCTGGCCGGTGACGGTGCAGGACTGCTCATCTGATGCTGACATCAAATGGTGAAAATGTCCAGGAAACGATGAATCAGCAGGTGAATGCTGCAAGCTGTGCTCTGGGGTAGGTGAGGAGGGGGTGAGGGCCCCACCATGGAAGTGAGTGCAGCCAATGAAGAGTAATAGAAAACGCTGCGTCTCTGCACACCTGACCCCCCTCTGTGATTTTTAGTCCCTCGTCCAGAGACAGCCAATCAGATAGCATTTTTAATGGGCATTTAGAAGAGGGTTCATTTAACAAATGTGAACTGAACTCTAGAACCTGTGTGCAAAACGGAAGCCTACACAAAGGACTGTGCCCTGTGTTCTCCTGCAGCTATTTGCCCCATTTTTCACTTACCACGCCTCGTTCTACACATGGTCTCTGTATGGAGGCAGCCATATTGGTAGAAGTGGGGCTTCCTCATGTCAGACCCTCCAGCAAGGAGAACAGTGAGCAGCGCAGTGATGACATCACCAAATCTTCCTGCATGTCAGAAGCAGCGGTGCCTTCCATGATCTCACTGCTCTAGAGAATATTACCCCAAAATTTGGTGATCTGATGACTAGTGGGGTAATGAAGAAGCTGCATAGAGCCATAGAATAAATCAAGAAGTAGCAGGGAGATTCTTGTATTGCAGGTTCTCAGGTGCAGCTTTCCCTCCAGCAAGGAGAACAGAGAGCAGCACAGCAGTGACATCACCAAATCCACTGAGATTGGCAGACAGATAGACAAACCTGCAGTGCTGAGACCAGGGCTAACATGAAGAAGGAGGCCTCTGTTAATTAGCTGTAATGTACTGATCCCCTGCCTTGTCATTATATACCACAGTAACCCCAGGCACCAATCATGTTTGTAAGGGGCCCCTTCCCAACTGGCCACCAGCATAATAAAGCCATTCTCCAATGGACTGTCAACCTTCTTCCACTGACCACAAATCTAAGGGGCCCATTGATCAGCAGATGTGAGAGTGCCCTACACTGACCACCAAGGAAATATAGTATTTCTCCTACTAACCCCCAATATAAGGAACACTTTTCCCATTGGTTACTTACTTAAGAGGGTCCCATGTTATTTCAGTGTAAGAGGTCTCATGCCCCATTGACCAGCGATAAAAAAGGGCCTTTCTCCCATAAATTACCAATGTAAGAGGGCCCCATGTTGCCTCAGTGTAAAGAATCCTATGTTCCACTAACCGCCAATATAAAGGGCCCCTATCTCACCGACTACCAATGTAAGGGGGTCCCACTATACCCCAGAGTAAGAAGTCCTATTTTCCCATAACCGCCAATATAAGGGGCCCCTATATCAATGATTACCAATTTAAGGGGCCCCTATCTCAATGAATACTAATCTGAGAATGACCCATGTTATTCTAATTGAGGAGTCCAATGTCCCACTCACCTACAGTGTAAAGGGTAAAAGGGTTCTGATTACCAATGTAAGAGGGATCCATGTTACCTCAGTGTAAGGGCCACATGTCCCACTGACGAGAAATTAACGGGGGCCCTTCTACTGGTGTGGGTGTCCTCCTCCTACTGTAAGTACCAGGTATCAGATGGATCACTTACCTGACACTTCATGCATAGTCCTGGCCTCTCTGATAACTATGCCCGGGTACAAAAGATTTTTCCCCCTCACAATGACTCAACAAGGCCCCCTCACCCCCAATTTAGGACACTAATCTCTCAATGAACCCCAAAAATATAAAAGACCCCCTCATGGACTAATAGTAAAAGAGAGGCCCTTCTCCCATAGACCATTAATGTAAGAGGCTTCGCCTTCTACTTACCATCAATAAACAGGGGCCCATCTACCATACGCCATGGTTTAGGAGGAAGAGAAATCCTGGATCCCAACTCGGGGTGAATGATGAAGGCCTTGGTGAGCCCTCTCTTAATGGAAACAAAACGATTAACATTGGGGACGTTAATCATATATATATATATATTATTTATAATTGAATGTATTATTTTTTTTTCTGTATAATTATGAACCCCATTCATTGTGTTAATAAGGATATTTTGTTATCTCATTTAGAAATGTATGGTTTTATTTTCTGCCTAATAATATTTTTTTTTATTTTACCTATTTTTGCCTATAGAGGACGCGCTATCCAGCTCTGAATTTGTCTCCTATCTTCTATAAGAGAACTGACGGTGGCGGCCATTTTCCCGGAGATAATACAGTCATATATACATACAGTGATATATGAACTACAGAAAAATGGCTCCTGTATAGAGGACGATCGTTTTGTTACTATTTGTCTCCTATTTTTCTATGGGAGAACTGAAATTGGCGGTCATTTTTCCGGAGATCATACAGGCAAAACATGAGCTAAAGAAACAAGGTTTCGGTATAGAGGACGATATATACGTTTCTATTTGTCTCTCATCTTCTATGGGAGAACTGGCGGCGAGGGCCATTTTTCTGAAGACCAGAAAGCATGAAGACACGGCATTGAGCTACAGAAACATTGCTCCTGTATAAAAGACATATTTAACGACTTTTTGACAGAACCTGGAAATAAACAGTGTAGGACCCGGAAGTATTGTAATTCCATGCCTGCTGCCCTTGGTGAGCAGAGAGAGCTGACAGGATGTTCCTGACCTGTGTAAACTGTGAGTATATATTATATACAATTATAATAGTATATTATATTCTATCATTGTGTCACCATTGTAATTTTTTGTTTGGTTTTTCTTCTCTCTCTCATCAGTTGCGAAGAGTAAATCCAAGTAAGTGGAATGGCTGCAAGTCTCTATGGGAATGGCTGGACCCCTGGATTGTTTACGCTGTGTGGGGTCACCTTACGTAGACAGATGGGGTCGCTACCTATTAAAGTGATGATGGACTTAGCCATTATTGGGCCCCTGTTGGCTGGGGACCCTGTGTAGCGGCACACCTTGTCCCTAATATAGGGCGCACATAGGGGGTGATAGCTGCAGATTATGGGGTGCAGGTAAAGGGGGAGGGCTTTGTTATCAGAGGGCGGGGTTATTGGAATTGGATCAATATGTGTGATTAGATCATTTTTATTTTTTAATGTCTCCTGGGTTGTCACTGTGTCATCTAAATTCTCCGGTGTGTCTGTGGTGGGGTGAAAGGTAACAATGTGGGGGGGGGGAGAAAAAAAGGTGACAACGTGTGTGTGTGGGGGGGGGACCAGAGAGAAAGAAAGGTGACAACTTGGGGGAGGGAGAAGAGGGGAAGCAGAGGTAACGGGGAGGTGACAAGTTAGGGGGGAAAGAAAGGGCAAGAATGGGTACAACTTTATGGGGACAGACGAAGGGGGGAGAAGGGAAGGTGACATTCTGTGGGGTGAGACAGGGAGGAGAAGGAGGTAAAAACTTGGGGTGACAGAGTTGGGGTGAAAGGGGGTTAGGGAAGGTGACAACTTACGGAAAGGGATAGGAAGGGGGAGAGGTGACAACTCAAGAGAGGGGCAGGGACAGAAACAGCTTGGTAAAGAGATGGCCAGTGGGGGGGGTGGGGTATAATTGGAAACACAGGAGGATGAGAGAAGAGGTGACAGAGTTTGCATAGTGGGGGGTAATATTTTAGTCCAATCTTCTGTTTACCCCATAGAGAAGGTTATAGACATACAACTGTTAAAAGGCTGTGTTTATTGGGGGGGGGGGGGTTATTATTTGCAAGTGTACCCCTGACACCAGGACATTTATTTGATTGATAACGTTCCCATTATCTGAGCATTTCCTGTATTCTGTCCTTGTCATACACCTGTAAATGTCTGCCTTGTGTCGAAAATCCTGGAGACCTCTGCTGGGTGCATATAACATTCTGTAATATTCTCATTCCCTTTGTGCTGTCAGCTGTTTATATTAGAAGGGAAGGTGCAGAGGAGCTGGACCAGCACATATAGGGCTGTGATAAGCATAGGAGGGGACTGTTCTAGGGAACTGACTTTTTTCTGGAGGAAATTTTTAAAAAAGCAAATCACATTTATTAAAAACCATTTATAGAAAGGAGAAACACAGCAAGTATTTATAATAATTGGTAATCCTTTGATTTGACTTTTACTTTGGTGTCAGGGTCTCCCTAATCTTCCTCTCTCTTAACTTTGTGTCAGGACTCTGCTGGTTCAGATGATGAGTGCGGCAGGGACCGGCTATACCTGCAATGCCAAGAGGAGCAGACTGAGGGACAAGCTAGTCCTCAGAAAGTATGATCCCATAGGTAAGAGAAATCTGCATATACGGTGGCTCAGTGGTTAGCACTTTGCAGCGCTGGGTCCCAGGTTAGAATCTGGGCCAGGACACGATCTGCATGGAGTTTGCAGGTTCTCCCTGTGTTTGTTTTAGTTCTCTCCAGATTCCCTTCACATTCCAAAAACATGCAGTTAGGTTAATTGGCTTGGACCTTAGACTGTTATAATGACATATGACTATGGTAGGGCCATTAGATTGTGAGCTCCTTTGAGGGACAGCTTGTGACATGACTATGGACCTTGTACAGCGCTGCATGATATGTTGGTGCTATATAAATCCTGAATAATGATAATAATAATATACTTCAAGAGCCAGTCAGTCAAACCTTGGAGGTAGAGGCTGCCTTTAAAGGAACCTTTCCAGGATACTAGTCCTGCCTTTACTACCTATCAAGACCTGAGATCTGCATGCAGCCAATGAACTAACCTGACTATTTTCCAGACTCAAAAGGAAATGAGAAGAAATCTCTCCAAAGCGAGGGAAGATCCCTTGTTAGTTGTCACCAGGACAAGTGTCCCCCCTGGAAGAATTTTCCTCACCACTTGTTTTCTGAAAAGCTGACCTCCAGCCTCCCCTATAGTCTTGTTGTATTGGCTCCTCTCCTGGACCGAAATAGCCAACACTGATATCACTGCACACTGTGAGCTTGCTCAATGGTGCAATTCTAACGCTGGTAAGCTCATTGTAGGTACATTGGACTGAGGTTGTAATAGGCACGCTGATTCATGGCTTGGAAGCCCGATGCACATCATGCTATGATTTTTTGTGATACGGTAGTTCCTCCTGTTTCCTACAAGCATATCAATGAGACTTGGGCAGCCATGACCCTTTTGTTGGTTATCCTTCCGTAGACCACAGTTTTTGGTAGGGAGCAAACCCTACTTACTGGGAACACCGCTTTAATGTACAGCGCTGCACAGTATGTTGGTGTTACCTAAATAAATAAAAACTTTGGTTATAAAATCTCTACTTACAGATGAGCTGTGTTGAACTCATTGCCAGTCTGTGTATTGATAATTGGTGAGAGTACTGAACCTGTATATTTCTCTTTGTTGCAGTGAAGCAGCACGTTCTGTTCTTTGAAAAGAAGAAAGTCCGGACCCTATAACACCTGGCGCTACACGGATCATACAGGTGCTGCCCAGGTGTAGGCGGGGGCTGGTATATCTGGGCACATGAGGAAGCAGAGGGCAGACCCTGGACTGTTATAGACAGAACAATGGAGAGGGCAGCCGGCCAATCTATCTCTTCCGCCATCAGCTGATCTCGCAACTTTACTACCATAGCAGATTTCCTTCTCATGGCTCACCTTATTTATGTTGGCTGCCGCGTCTCTTGGAATAATTTTTATTTTTACCAATAAAAGGATTTTTGTCATTGTTTGCAGAAATCTCTCCCCTGTATAGTCATACATAGATCGCGGGTTCAGAAATATACATGACATGTAGAGAACAAAATGTTGGTTGTGTGATAAAGCTGAAGTGGATGGAACTGATATCTGCCTCTTATAGGGCAATGGTCAGAATCGGAAGAAGAAGCAGCACAATGGGTGATACTGCAATGCTAATGTGCTAAAAAGGGATGCACTTACAGGAAAGGGATCATAAGTGCAGAGAAATACAATACAATGCAATGCACAGGTATGATGTGTGAATGGACCCTAAATACATCCACAAGCTGGCATTATACTCACATTAAACTGCAGCTAAAAAGATGGATCACCTTCCATTCTTGTTCTCTGCACCCTATGGAAAATCCATGCTAATACTGCAGTGCCTGCTCTTCATTTACTTTTTTGACACCTATGGAGGAAAGGGAAGGAATCAATAACTAGATATGTGTTCCTAAAATTTGACAGTTGTTAATATTTGAGTCACAACCTGTAATAAGTGAAGCTGAAGGTGATTTCTGAGTATTAAGGAATTCTAATAACAGTATGATAATTATCAAACACATTTTAGGTAGTTGCTTAGAAATCATTTACATGCATGGGGTTGGGGGTAATTCTCTCAAAAGGATAAAAGTGAAATAAATACAAATATTGGCTTATGAGGGGTGAATGATAAAATACATGAATGTTGCTCTATAGTCACACTGCCAGAATTATCCATTCACAAGATTGTAAGTTTTATTGATGGGTGTAGGAACAGGATTCACAATGCAAACTGGCTCCCCTCAGGGCCACTGTCTGCCACTGGGAAAATATCACTGATTTGTCCACGTTGTTGTTCCTCCATCATAGTCCCGGTCTCCACCTTTCTGCTTCTGGGTCCTGAGAACAACTCCAACAATATCTATATATCTTCCTAATATCCTCCAAGGACAGTGTCCAATGGCCAGCCATGCCTTGCTGCTCAACAGCACAGGGATGCATGGTTGGCTCAGAGGTTTGCAGTGCTGGGTCCCAGGTTTGAATCCATGCTGGGACATTACCTGCATGGAGTTTGCAGGTACTCCACGTGTTTGGGTGAGTTTCCTCCCACATTACAAAAACATGCAGTTAGGTAAATTGACTTCCCCCCAAATCAGCCTTAGACTGTATTAATGACATATGACTATGGTAGGGACATTAGACCGTGAGCCCTTGACTATAGACTATTGTACAGCACTGCGTAATATGTTGGCGCTATCTAAATACTGTGTTTTAAGAATAATATTAATCATAATATAAATAATAATAAATGTTGCTTCCCCACCTCTTAGATTGTAAGCTCTTCTGGGCAGGGTCCTCTCCTCCTGTGTCACTATCTGTGTCATTTGCAACCCCTATTTAATGTACAGCGCTGCTTAATATGTTGGTGCTATATAAATACTGATAATAATATTTCTTTTAAAGATAGTGCTAATTTTTTACCAAAGTTGGGACATATTGTAGAAATGGAAAGCAAACTCACCTGGAGATCACCATACTCTCTATATGTACAATAAACACATAGCAAATCCGCAGCTGCCTGCAACTGAAGAACTGGGATGATGTGTGTGAGATATAAAGTACAAATGAAAAAAAAGTGACACTTTTAGGTATTAAAACAAAGTCAAAGTTTAATTATCTGTACTGATTGAGCTTATTGCCATATTCATTATCAATCCTCACATATTTTAAATTAATACTGAAATCTACCTTATACATCTATCCCTGTAGATTGCTATAGCCCCACATAGAAGTGGTAAGTGGTACATGCCCTGAGCAAAGTATTTGTACTTCCATTGCTGACTTCATTTTTTTGGGTGTTGGATATGGACACTGAAATAGGTAAATAGGTTGGAAGCTTCACCAGTAGTGAAGTGACCATAGTTCCACCGGGGCAGAGGATTAGCATGACAGCTGGAAAACTGTTAATGGGAATAGCAATATGGCCAGGAGTTTGTAGACACCTTACCAACACATTATTACAGCCCAACCTATGAAGGCCCTCAATTTCAGATGTTTCTAGTGATGGTACCAATAATTCTACAACAATTTAGATGATTCAGCTCTTCCAATCTTGTGGTCAAAGTTTGATGAAGGCCCTTTTCATGACTGTGCCCTGTATACAAAGCCAACTCCATAAAAATATGGATGGACCAGTATGGTTTGAAGAAACCCAGGTGTCCTGTATAGGGCTCCATCCTCAACCCTGGGATGAAATAAAATTGTGAGCCATTTATCTTCAGTTTTTAGTTTCACAAGGGCCTGATTTATTAAAGCTTGCCAAGGCTGGAGAGGATACACTTTGATCAGTCAAGTTGGGTGATCCAGCAAGGCATGGATTTCTTCAGTCATTTGCTATTTGTTAGCGAATGTTTTGAATCCTGGACCAGATCCATTCCAGGTTTGCTGGATCTTCCAGCTGTATCCTCTTCAGTCTTGGAGAACTTTAATAAACCGGGCTCAAAAAATCTAGTAAAGAGCGCTCTTGGAAGAATGGAGGCTAGTATAGGTCTATGGTTTTGGAATGGGGTGCCCACTGAACTCATATAGCTGTATTCTGCAATATATATATATATATTCTGATATATTGATAGGTGATGACAAATCTGAATATATATAAAAAAGCCTTAGAATGTTCACACTGGCCATAGGGTCGTGGTGTGCTTCCTCATGGCAGACTATATATAGCTTCTCTTGGTGGCAGCTCCATAGAGGATGAATGGGGGCAGCACCATCAAATATGCAGATGTTGGTTCGTTAAGAACCAAAGCTACAGTAGTAATGACTAAGCTTGCAAGGTGCCAGCCGCGGAGAGCCACATTGGATCGCTCGCCCCTGAAGCAGCTCTGGCCCTACCATGCAGTCAGCAATATGGGCTCAATTCACAAAGCTTTAGACAAGGATGGGAACCTTCATTTTAGGTCATATGACTGTAATCTTTAAATCTTACTGGCTAAAAATAACTTTTTTATAAATAAGGATCCTTATCCTGGTGTGCTGTGTGAATTGACCGTTATGTCTGATAAAATATTCCCAGGCCCATTTTGTTGGTAGAAAGCCATATGTTCTATAATGAAGGGGTTATTCCAGGTCGCCATAAAATAAAGTCCATTATCAGTGTGGAGAAGAGACGATACAACGGTTTCCTCTAGGAGAAGATATCCTGAGGAAGATCCTTCCTGTACGGAAAGGATGTCTGCGTTCCCGCAGACTGGACGCTCACTGACGCAATACAGTTTGACCTCTTGACCATTTCTTCAATGCTGAGATGAGGGTAATGGGCAAGGTAAAAGGCCAGCGCCCCAATAAAACTGTCTCCGGCTCCCTGAAAAGAAAAAAAGAGGTCACAATGAGAGGTGCAGGGTCACATATTACTGTACGTCATTATAACAGGCAGACATTGCCCAAATCAAGGTGGCTTCATGTTAAAGGAACAGTACACATTCTACCGACATGGAGCAATGCCAACAGCTACAGAGCTCCATGTCTGACTGTTATGCCTACCTAGAAGCTGGAAGACAGCGTGTATCATTACTAAGAGTTCAGGCAGCTTAGTGAAGGGTTAATTTTGGTATTTTTTTTAAAGTTCCCAGGACTTATTTGGGCTTTTTCCATCTTCCCGTAAACCTGTTTTTCTGCTCCTTGTGTATGAAGAAAGAAGGAGATGGTAAAAACAGGATTTCGAGGCTTGGCCGGTGCTGTCAGTAGCCGGGCACTGATAGGCAGGATCGGGGCCAAGCACGCTCGTTAAATGCTTTAAAAATAACTCTGGAAAGCTCTCTTCTGTATTGTTCTCTGTGTTCCTATAAATCTATGTCTAGACGCTATTTATTAATATTATTTCCACCACACAAGCAGAAATCACTGGACGGAAGATCTCTGCCTCCCCATAGCCCTTGCCCCTTGCACTCCATTGTGGAAAAGCATTTCCTATTGGCAGTGAGGCCAGTATGGAGGATGAGGAATGTAATAAAAATTGTGATGGGGAGATGACCGCTGATTATTCTGTTTCTATAATCTACACTTTAGGAAGAACCCTAACCTGAACCCTGAACGCTTTCATGTTTTGTATTGCTAGATGTGCATCCATTGGGAGTATTTCCCCCTGACTTCCTTTTCAGGTGACCCCCAGAGTTTTCTACTTCCCTTTTTGCAATTCATACACCTTATATTCAGCATAGAGAACTCTTCAGGACTGGCACACAATAATCTAAAAACTAATGATAGGATTTAACTTTTCTACTTTAATCTTTTGTGTTAAGCCCACTTTAAAGATAAAAATAAATTAGATCATTTCTGCATACAGATAACACTAACATATGTCACAAGAGATCCTTCATAAGGCAACCTAGATAGGAGCCTAGGGTCCCCTATAGATGTCCAGGGGCCCAGCTCCAATTATACTGCAGTAAACTCAATAATTGCTGCAAATGGTCAGAGACGAACAGCTGCCTATCCCTGCACAAGGGAGGATGGACTTACAAACAAGCTTGTGTATGCTAGCTTGGGATATATTAGTACAACCAATGGCATTACGAAAGCTCGGCACCCTGCAGTATATATTAATCTGCCGCGGGAGATGTGGAATTGCCTGCCTAGATGTTAAATGATTGGGAAGGCTTTAACAAATATTCTTTCACTCAAAATTTTGCTGTTTAATGCTCTTGTTACATATGGTGTTGATGCTTCAATAAAAGTGACCACATGTGGACAATATGGTACAACATACTAGAAATAGTCTTTCTCCTGATGAAGCATTGTATGTGAAACGCATAGGGGAACATTTTTGCATCAAGTATTTATGATTGTACCATGTTGATCTTTGTTTTGTAACACACTGGTTTGTGTAGGCTACTATTAAAGATATGGTTTTATCATTTGTACTAAAAAGGTCTCATAATTAGGCTTTTGTACATAAATGTAGTATTTATCAAGGCCAGTTTAAGGGTTGGCGTCCAACGCTTCTTCCTTGCCAGGGGACCCCCTATGGAGCAAAGCACAAATGTATATTTGACTACTGGACCGTGGTAAGTCCCCCAGAAACTTTAAATTACACACGTACACTACATGGCCAAATGTTTGTTAACACCTGACTATCAAGGTTTTTAATATGGATTTGCTCCTCCATACCAGCATGGCCATTAACATGGAGTTGCTGCTTGGCACCACCATGACCAATAATATGGAGATGCTCTTGCACACTACCATGGTCATTAATATGGAGTTGCTGCTTGGCACCACCATGGCCAATAATAAGGAGTTGGTTCTCCTTTTGTGGCTATATTCAAATTCTTAACTTTTCTGAAAGCCTTTCTACCAAGTTTTGCAGGGTGTCAGTGGGAATCTGCCCTTATTTGTGTGGTCAGGTGCTGATGTTGAATGAGAAGACCTGGCTCACTATTCCAATTCATTCCAAAGTGTTCAGTAGGGTTGAGGTCAGCTCTCTATGTAGGACACTCAAGTTCCTCCACACTAAACTGGTCCTGCCATGTCTTTATGGATCTGGCCTTGTGCACAGTCAAGGTGGAATAGAAAAGGGTCTTCACCAAATTGTAATCACAAGTCTGGAGGAGGTAAATTGTCTTAGTATGTTGATGACATAAAATTGTATGACTGTGTTGGGTTTCAGCTATGTATTGCCCAACACTCAGCTGTGGTGCTCAGGTGTCCACAAACTGTTGTCCACGTCTGCTCGAACTGATTAAAAACAATACATCTACTGCATTTTTTTTCAGCAGTTTGGTTGATACCTGCACTTTTCTGACATGCACATTGGACATTAGAAAGAAAGTTAGTACATCTGTATATACATTAATATTATGAAAATACGAGGTAAACATTTCTTTTGGCTAAGCTTTGTTATAAAAGTTCAGAATGAGTACAAACCGAAAATATGCTACAGCTTCACTTATATATAAGATTCAGCAGAAAGACATGTCAAGACGACTCATGTATGCATTGTGGCTTTGGCTACATATTCAGTGGTTAGAGATAAGATATGGGGTATTTTCATCTGCTGGTAATAATGTGTAAATCTGGATGAATGGGCTATAAGATGCTCCATATTTCTCCTCCCGTGACTTGCGCCACCAGAAGGCTGAAGGTGGGTGATGATCACATGGTCAGGATTACGTGGGAACCAATATCTCCTGGCTCAGCTCCTGAGTGATTGAAGAGTGAGTCAGCCATTGAGTCAAAGGTCAGCTATTAACCCCAACATTCCTAGGCCATGACACACCTTGCATCATAATCCCCCCAGCCGCTACCATAGAGGCCAATTCTCCAGGCCAACGAGACATCAAAGTGCCAGATCTGCAGGCGCATTCCTTCCCAAAACTCTCCTCCATTTGTGGTTAGGAGCAAAATGATCACTAATACTAAACACGTTCCCCAGATGTACCCCACATGGTCTGCAAGAATTTCCAAATACCTGTGGGGGGTGTGCACATCCCCAGATAGGAACCCACAGAGCAGAATTGTATTACAAGCCTGGGTCATGGGGAGGAAAGTTATTCAAAAAGTCACATAGCTAGCAGTCCCTGCGTTCAATTGACGTCTAGGGCGATGGCAAAAATTTGTGGTTACAATGTGGGATCCAGCGTGATGAAACTTCTCATGTGATGATCTGAATTCTAAATTTGGATCTAAACCGGATGGAGATTAGTTTACAGAAGAACCATTTTCTTAACCTTAGCTTCTCCATATCTCTGATCTCCTGCACCTTCTCTGCATGTACTTTCTCAATGTAGGCTTTACATTATACTCTGGACAGGATTTCCAATGGTGACGATGGGGGGCCATTCCTGCACAGGTTTGTTCTCCCTACCAGGTGGGCATGACTGCTTTTTAGCCCTTCCTACACTATGAAAATGAATAGCTCTTCGGTAATCCAGGCAAGAATGACAACACTTTTGGGACTTCAGTGAACCAGAGGTGTTGTCAGCCCAATAGAGCTAAATAGATTTCTTGGCAGGTATTTTTTATGTAATTTGCAGCATTTTTCAAGAAACAAAACATGGGGAAACGCAGATATACTAAATACGTTATTTACTTTTTTGCGCCTATATGTTGAAAACCTTTGAGGCCTGAACAATAAAGCTTTTTTATGATAAGAATAAAATTCCTACTTTCTAGTCTGCAGAGGTTCATCTACTGTGTGTCTCACCTCTAGTCCAAATTTTTATTTTGCTACTTATTTTTGTTCTTGCATCTTGGATCTGATTGGATCTGTCATAGCTGGCCTCCTGGTGACACATCTCTATATCTCATGCATGTGCACACAATGATTACCTATTTGCCATTGTATAAGCCAGTTGCCATTGTGACCTAGGCCAGGTTGCTCTGATTCACCCTTTTCCTGATGCTGAAATACTGAAATCCAGCACCTGCATCAATATTCTAGCAGCTTGCATCTAAGCAAGAGCAAATTTATATGATACTGCAGTACAAGCCTGTCTCCTTCCGAGATATACGGTAGGACATGGATATCCCAGGAGGCTGCCTAGGGAAAGTGGGCTGGAAAAGCAGAAAAAAAGTATTTACATCCTATTCTAATTTTTCACTGTCTTTAGGATATTCTGCCATCTTGATTGACCAGGATAGAATGATTTATTCCTAGCACCCTGGTATGCCAATATTGTACACTGAACTACACATGTGCAGTTGCAAACAGGCAGGTAAATTTGTTTTATTGCACAAAAGACATTGTCTGTCCCTTCTGCATAAAGAACTGCCCTGCCCACAATCTTTTGTTTTTTAGGTTTAGTTCTGCGTTAAAATGTGCGCAAAATTTACACACCAGCATGGCTTTAACAATGCAGCCAAAAGCTTTCTGTTTCCACTGCTATAATAGAACCTGAAGCCATGACGAAAAAAAGTCCTAAAATAGTGCTGAAGCTTGTAGATCAGCCAGGCAACAAGTAAGTATTTTTAGAAATAATTCAGCTGTGGTTGCCTCTTAGGTTTGCTTTATTCATCATCCATGGTAAAACTCTTTGGATATGTTGAACTCACATTCTGTATTTGGGACCCCCACCGTTCTTATTCATTTGTTATAACTGGTTCTGATAGTAAGGGATAAAGTGGTCTGCCATGTTGTTGAGCACTTGTAGGGTTGCAGCTGTGTATAAAGATGGAAGACTGAAGGGATGTTATGGAGCTTGGACTCTGCTTGTTATGGGATGATGCTAATGTCTCACCATTTACTCATTCACACACTGGGAGAACAACAGTGCCAAATATTGCTGGCTGTGAATCTGGACAGCTTTGTATTTCAAAAGAAAAGTGGTTGGTCATTGATGGAACATGTGGGAGTAAAGGGATCTATTTCACAGTGATAATACATAGGCACTGAGTTCCAACATTTAAAGAGCCCAAATGAGCCAATGCAACAGGTTCTCCTGCAAGAACAACTTTCCAACTGCTGATACATTCACTGCTCCTTACCTAGTGGTTACATGAGCTTGTGACCTTTTTGCAGGATGTTGGGTTCACTCCTGGCATGCCAGGGAGGAGGAAGAAGTCATTAATCTTGTGGAAACATGAAGCTTACACAGTGTTACCCCCTGCATTCAAGACAAAGTGGGGGAAAGCAGGGCAGGTGAATGGGCAAAGGGACAGAGTCTCTTTAAAAATTTGCTCCCCTGTGCAGACTTTGACATTGGTCGGAGCTATATGAGATGTTTAAGAGAAGGCATGAATTGTCCTTGCAGGTCAGCACATCTGTTGAAAAGGTAAACAGTTATGCACATTATCCAGCCTGCTGAACTATGCACTTCCCTTCATCAGACAGATAACCAGAGATCCATAGACAACCATGGCTAGGGAGATCCCAACCTGTCTTTCAAATCCACCCCAAAATAAAAAAAGGACCCACTATGGGTACTCAGCAGTGAGGGACACCCAGGGACTTTTCATCCTGAAGTTTATTTCAATAGAAGAGGAGAGAAAACTCTGCATTCTACTGGGAGAGGAGCAGCCATCGGTTAACATAGCTGCACAATATGCTATGACATATCAAACTATAAACATATAAACTCCCTCTATCCACCTTTATATCATCCTATAACCTAATAACATACCTGCACTTACCTCAGATTATCTTATCACTATCCTTTACTCCTAAATATGTCCAAGGACTTATTCTTTATACTCCAATACCTCCTAAAATGTACTTGGTTCTGCCAATGATGCCTATTTACATTTGAAAGAAAAACAAAAGACAGAATCAGAGAAAATAAGAAAGAAAGAGACGGGTGGGTGAGCAAGTAAAGAGAGAGAGAAGGAGAGAGAGAGAGAGAGAGAGAGAGGGAAGAAAGAGAGGGAGAGAGAAAAGGAGACAGCAAGGTGGGGAAGGAGAGAAAGAAGAAGAAAGAGAGAACAAAGAGTGGGAGAGAGAAAGAAAGAGAGAGAGAGAGAGAGAGAGAGAGAGAGAGGAAAGAGGGAGAGGAAAAAGAACAAAGAGAGAGAGAGAAGAAGAAAGAGAGAGGGAGAAGAAGAAGAGAGAAAGAGAGAGAAAAAGAAGAAGAGAGAAAGAGAGGGAAGAAGAAAGAGAGCAAGAGAGAAAAGAAGAAGAAAGAGAGAGAGAAGAGGGAGAAAGAGAGAGAGAGAGAGAGAGAGAGATAGAGAGAGAGAGAAAGTGAGAGAAAAAGAAAGAAAAAGGAAATATGAAGAAGGAAGAAGGAAAAATAGAGAAGAAGGAAAAGGGAAGAAGAAGAAAGGAAGAGAGAAGAAGAAATGAAGAAAGAAGAAGATGAAAGGAAGAGAGATGAAGAAGAAAGAAGAAGAAAGAAACTAGGGAAGAGAAAGTAAAAGAGAGACAGACTTGGAAAAGACGAAAGAAAGAGAGACACTAGGGGACAAAGAAAAGCTGAGAAACACAAAAGACGTGAGTGGGGCAGAAAGAGTAAAGAGAGAGAAGAAAAAGACTGAGGAAGAGAGTGACTGGGTTAAAGAGAGAGATACAAGGAAAGAGAAATACAGAATAGGGAAAGGGGAAGGAGACACCGGCAGTTTTATCACTTGGTCACAGTGCTGTTCTGTTCTATCAGGCTGATTTGTGATATTTGATGAAGTGTTTGAGTTGTGAAATGACATGGCGTTGGATGTGTGTGGCCGGGCTCTATGACCACAGGCTACGTCTCTCCTGTGCGGCCTGTTACTTTTATTTAATGAGGCTTTTCATCAGCCTAGCTGGGCTCCGGCCTGCCATACTGAAGGAGCGGATCTACAGCAGAGGACGCTGACTGCGCTGTCATGAGCCTGCAATTATTTCTGGGTGGTCCCAGGAGAAGAACCTTCTTGGCTCTGTAGCACAGCCAGGAGTCCTGCAGCTACTTCCTTGATAAGTTCATCTTCTATTCTTTCTTACTCCCTTATCCGGACTGTGCAGGACAAAACATCCCAGAAGCCTCCTCTCTTTGGCAATATCAGGGTCTGCAGGAGAATGGGCCTTTGTCTTGGCTCTGTCATCCCAGTCCCACAAGTCGTTGGCGTGACAATTATTAATGCCAACCCTTGCCATCCTTCCTGTCATATTGATTGTTATCTGACTGTCATGTTGGGTTAGGGCCAATTTCCTCCTACCCACCTTAAAATGAAATAAAAATGATACATTAAAGGTAAAATGTATCTAAAGACAATTTTATGGGTGCAGATTGAATGGTGTTAAGGATTTATTGCAATGAGCCTACTGGAATGATTCACCATCCCTGTTTGTGCCAGTAAACATTGTTATCAGCAAATAACATTATAAGTTGTCCCCAGAACAAGAAGAGTCACGGGAAGTGTAGGGGAAATCTCAAAAATGGTACAACAATGGCCCATATCCCTAAAGCAATGCCTCTCCCACGGACTGATGCCCACATCATGCCCTGGATGTAGAATTGATGATGTTTTATACTATAAAGCTTGAAGCCCCTTGTTAAAAAACTATGCCAGTAGGTCCCACAAAGGTGCATTCTGAAACAAGCTGTTGGGCTGCTGCAAACATTTACCAACACACATACACATTCCTATATATTTTTTTTATTCATTGAAAATTATATATATATATACTGTACACACACACACACACACACACCTCTATATAAAAGTAGGACTCATTTTGCATTCCTTTAGGACTATAAAGGATATATACAGTTTATCTTCTCTCTCCTCTCTCTATCTTTCTCTTATCTGTTCTGTGTCATTATTTGTACTTGCCAAGTTTACATGTCATATGCCTATTTACTATACAAGACCATATACCACAGTTCCCACTTTTCTGCCATGATAGAAAAATACCCCCCTAGTCGCACTCTTTGCTTCTCTAATGACATACTAATGACTTTCTGACTCATACCCTCATCATACGCACGGCTCCAGATCTAGAATAGACTTTTCTAGATCTGCCCCCACTCTCTGGAATGGAGAAAGAGAGAAAGAGAAAGAGAGAGAGAGAGAGA
>NC_092861.1:150258123-150258660 GCF_032062135.1 Pyxicephalus adspersus | reverse complement strand
GCAGAAGTGGCTGGTCTGGGCACGGCTTACTATCTATTCAGAGTTCATCTATGATTAATTGTCTGCTCACTTTCTCTGTTGTTTCAGCGAAAAGTGTTGACTCTGTAAACCACAAACATCTCACATCTGGGGTTGTGTATGAATATGCCTATGGGGTGACAGGTTTATGTGTACAAAGCCCAAATGTGAGATTTGTGTGGATTACAGGATGATTAAAATCTTTATCTGAGCAAAAATAAAAACATATTCAGTACATCTCTGTAATACATGCAAACTTTTCCTTGTGTTATCATGAGTACAGAAAAATACATTCCCGATCTACCAGAAATTCAGAGAGCTCCTAACATGCTGTTTGGCTGACAACACAGTACATCTGCTGCACTCAACCAGTGTTGTCAGCCCTGACTGATGAATTACAGAACACCTAACCGAATCCCTTTCTATATATCCTATTGTATTCTTCTTATTAATAATATGATTAAAAGGACTGGAAGAGCTATGGGGAGAAATTAGCTGAACTGAATCTATTCTCCCTTG
>NC_092861.1:150250979-150257479 GCF_032062135.1 Pyxicephalus adspersus | reverse complement strand
CTATTTTCAGCAAGTACACCTACCGATGTTCCATGTTTGAATTAATATATTTCAAATATGGACAAACTCCCTCTAGTGGTCACCTCTGTAATAAGGAATGTAACTAAAGCAGATATAGGGCTGGATTTATCAGGTAGACTTTTATAGGAAAACCTGGGTGATCCAAAAATCCTGGAATAGATTTACCAAATATTAGCAAATTATTCTAAAAAATGTTTGCAATCTTGGACCAGATCCCCTCCAGGTTTGCTTAATCACCCAGGTTCACTATGATACTCTATCATATTTTCCAGTCTTAGTCAGTAATATGTAAGTGTAACCCTTTTAGGAACTAGTTACCTGTCCTAGGTATTCCCATGACAATGGTTTCATCTGCTTCTAATTCCAGAAAGATGAAACCTTGGCACCATACAGTGACGCCATCTACTTCTGGTTTATGACACAATCATGAAAATCCTGATGCTGTGTTTACAAATATCGGACACAGATTATCTACAATCATACAATATGACTGTCTGATCAATGGGGAAGAGGAGACTGAGGAAATGCATTTTCCTGCCTGCAGAAGAGGACATCACCTTGACCAAGGCGCAGTGATTAGATTGGAGGCCGAAGATGGATTTTTAGTGATAAAAGATGAAGTATCTTGTTGTTGAAAATTGGGAAATGTCAGGAATATGTTAATCAAGACTTGTAAAGGGTCCTAATAATGACAATAGAGAGGGATTTCCTTAGCTTCAGAGAGTCTACTGCTTTTATCCAAGTCAGAAGCAACCCATATACTTGCATTAGGAGAGCTGAGGGATAATTCATGGTTAGTGTGCCACACAATCAGCCAGATACAGAGCCTTGATTATGTAATGTGTGCACAAATATGGATCCTCCATGTGCATACATAGGGCCTGGTTTATTAAAGCTCCCTAAGACCAGATAATACAGACTATCATGGGAGAACCTGGGTGGTCCAGCTTGGATGGATCTGGTCTGATTCATGATCTGGTTCCAACAATCAATGGCAATGATTTGAAAAAATCCATTCCAGGTTTGCTGGATCACCTAGGAACTTAATAAATCAGACCCAAAGACAAACTATAAACAACAATGGTAATCGGCATAATAAGAAATGAATAAAAGCAACAGATGGAGCAAAACCCCCTGTAATGGGCACAGCAGGTGTACAGACCTATGAAAACCACCAAGGAGAAAACATCAAAACCCAGCTGAACCATAGTAACCTTAGTATCTGAATGAAGCTTTGCTGGCATTAAAACTACAGGGCAGCACGGTGGCTCAGTGGTTAACACTCTGGCCTTTGCAGAGCTGGGTCCCAAGTTTGAATCTCGGCCAGGACACTATCTGTATGGAGTTTGCAGGTTCTCCCCGTGTCTGCGTGGGTTTCCTCTGGGTACTCTGCTTTTCCTCCCACA
Source organism: Pyxicephalus adspersus (assembly GCF_032062135.1). Taxonomy (NCBI): domain Eukaryota; kingdom Metazoa; phylum Chordata; class Amphibia; order Anura; family Pyxicephalidae; genus Pyxicephalus; species Pyxicephalus adspersus. The sequence continues at coordinate 150,256,052 of NC_092861.1, read as the reverse complement.
TTCCAAAAACAAGCAGTTAAGTTACTTGGCTTCCTTCCAAAATTGACCTTGGACTGAATTAAAGACATATGACTATGGTAGGGGCATTAGATTGTGAGCTCCTTTGAGGGACAGCTAGTGACAGAACTATGAACTTTGTAAAGCGCTGTGTAATATGTCATCCCTATATAAAATAATAACAGTAATAATAGTAATACCTAGTCCTGTTGATGACTGGTGATCCGATAACTAGTGGGATAATAATCAAGAAGCAGCAGCAGCAATGGGGGTGAAAGAAGTACAGATCCATAGAATGATCGAAGAAGAAGCAGGGAGATCCTTGCATTGCAGGTTCTCAGGTACAGCTTCTATTGCAGCAAGGAGAACAGCATCAACACCAAATCTCTAAATAATTTCACACTGCAGACACATTACTATAATAGGGCATAGGAAGTGCACAGCTAGTTTTTAGGATGCAGAATTCACATTTCTAGATATTCTCTATCAAACTGCAAATCTTTACATTGGAGGTTCATTCTCATCACACCAGGGGAGTGTCTATTATGTTCCCATCCAATGGCTGCAGGATTGCTTTCCCTTTCCAGACTTTTCTAAAAAAACACAAACCTTTTACTCGAGCTGCATTAACAAGCTTTGTATTAGTCATGTACCAAAGAGCTAAATAAAAGAAACACAAAGCCAAAGTATCTGCCCGGCAAGGCTATTAAGCAAGCCTGTGGGGGACCCCTGCTTTGTTGTTAATTCCAGTAAATGGAGCTATTCTATCAGCAGGCTGTATTTTTAGGTAATCTTTATGGGGGGGCGAAAGGAGCATTGCTGGTAATTACAGGTTATTGAGGAACTTGACATGCATTCAGTGGATTTGTTTAATCACAGGGGGAGCGGAGTGTACCGTTCATTGGCTGCAGCAGGGGGCATGTATGGCACACAAATGGTGCTAATTCTGCTGCATGACCCGAGTTACATTACTCTGTGCTTAAAATCATCAGCTACAAGCCTCCAAGTATACATTTCTGACATGTTCAGCAACAGTATATTAAAAAAAAAAAAAGCTCCACATTATATTATTGAGCTTTTATACTAGTATATTAGTCATTAGTCTGCTGAAGACTGGAGGAATAATTTTCTCAGTCTCCTCTTATCAAATAGTAAGACAGCAACATTGTAATTTTGTAGCAATTTACAAGGTGAAGGAATGCAATGGGAGTTGATCTGTGTCAGACATTTTATTATGAAGCCAAGAACTAGCAGAAGAAGGCTTTTCAAGGGGAATAACCCAGTGAGTTAAAGTGAGCTAAACTCAAGGAAAAAAATGTTATATTTTGCAGTTTTCCAGTCCTTGCATTGGTGATGGTGACTGCATTACTTTTACTTAAAGCATTATTGTAGAAAGAGACAGGCGATGTCCCTTCTGGGACCATTGACCTGATCACTGCAGGTGGCAAAAAAAGTGAGCTGCATATGTGCAGTGTTGGTTGCAGGCAATCCCAGCTCTTATACGAGTGCTGGGAATAAATGAACTCCCACATGCCTGTAGGGAACTTATAAAGAAATAGGAAAATAAGTTGCTCACCTGTTAAAGTTTCCCAGAAGGAAAGAGGACAGGTGAGTAAAAGAGGGTTTAGTCAATGTTCCCTTACTCTACTGTGTCTATAGAGTAACTCTACCAAAAACCCATTTTCCTGGAATGACGCTGTCATTCTTCTCATTTCTTGTGAGCCCAGTCTACCATTTGCATGCCCCAAGCGCATCATCATGTAGACTGGGCTCAGCGTACTCCAACCAAAGCTCACATCACATTCTTTGCAAACCTCAGAGGGTCACTTGAAGTCTGACAGCTGTTTGACCTCACATTTGTCTACCAGCTTCTGAGTTTGCAGTGTGTGAGGTCAGGCAGTTACTGTTTCCAGATGGTGTGTCAAGCTGAGGAAGTAAATTTAAATATACAAATACAAATTGTTGATAAGTACGTCTGTGCAGTTATAACAATTTAGGACTTGTACTCAAATTCTTACATAATCATGGAGTATATGATTGCAAATCTGGACTCCACACTTCCCCCTCCAGCTGTTCTCAGCTAAAGCTCCCCAATGTATTTTTAATGCTATTTTCTATACTTCTCTTTTCTGAAGTCTTCAGGCCCAGTAGGATTCAGTGAGGTTCTCTTCCACTTCTCCAGGTTGGGCAGTCCTTACCTATGCATATAGCTTAAGTATGCTGTGGATAAAGGGTGCCATTGTGACATCCCCTCAGGTGATAGTACTCTGAATACCTTCATTTTGGGGTCACCTAAGCAATGAATGGGCTTGGTTGCAGAAAAGCCCTTTCACAGGTGAAAAGCACCAGGAGCAAAATCTGCCTCCAATGGAAGATTCTTACTTTTTTTAAAATATACTAAATACATTTTTGGGATTTTTGAAATGATATGCGAACATCAATAGTTGCTGCTAATAAACTGGAGCAGTTTGTGCAATTTTTCTTGAGGAGAAAATTAAGTTGATTCTGCAATGATATACAGTAGTTACTTCTCCTTAAGTGAAAGTATTCTTGTTCCATGGGAAAATTTTGGTGGGCCACAGAAAAATTTGGACATTACAGTTGCATTTGTTGTGTTTTCTTATTAATAAAACAAAAATAATATTCCAATAAGTTCTTATATTCTGAATGACAATTTTCTGCTTTATATTGCACTAAATTCACGATCGTATTAGAGACAGAAAAACAAGGCAGGCGCAGAGTAACGTCAGTGTAGTGTTAAGTTGTATGAGGGAACCGCTGCCGAGCCGTACGCTTCAGTGTTGTTTCCACCAACAATCACCCCGATCCGCGAATACCAATTCTCATCCGATTGTTTTACTTTATTTGTTTTTTTCTCAGATGTTCTTTTAGGTAAGTATGACCTTAACTGTGTATTTTCTTTAACTGTTACATTTAATGGCATCAAACAGTTTAATCTTGATAACTATCATTTCCTGTTTGGTCTTGGATTCGAATAAAATAAACTCATAATGAGTGAGAAAAAGCAAACAAAAATTTTGCTTTTTTTAGTAATACTAAAGATAATGCAACTAATGATAATAGTAACAATAGTAATACTTCACCTAACCATGAGTTGATCAATGAATCAGAGCCGCCACAGTCCTTGTCAGCACCATTAGAAAGATCATTATTTTACAAATGTATTTATCTTTTAAAATAAATTCATATTAATGGTCCGTGGGGTTTAAAATTATGAATTTAGTGGTCCATGAGTTTGGTGACAGCTATATAGTATTAGAACTCCACCTCCCGCTCATACCCAACCGTCTTATATTTATCTCCCTGCACTCCCATGGCCATTCTTCTTTTACAGGACTTGCACAAGCTGTGGGGCTTTTTTCTTTGCTGAGGGGAGGATGTCTTGCTCTAAAGTCTAAGGCTATGTACACATGTGCAATGGTTCTCGTCCTATAATCTGCTCAGGACCAATATCGGACAAGAATCTTGCATGTGTTTGTTGTCCATCGTCCGAACGACCGTTCTGGCGCATCTATGGACAACGAATGATCGCAATGCAAGTGGAGGGAACAGAGTGCAATGGGATGTCACTCTGTCATCTCCCCCCCACCCTTCTCCACAGAGCAGATTGGTGCTGTATGTATAGCACTCGTTGATGCATCGTTCAGTCGTTGGAAAGGATCATGAAAGATCCTTTCCAATGACAATTATTGCACGTACGTATACCACTCGTTCATGCATCATTCAGTTGTTGGAAATGATCGAAAAGATCCTTTCCAATGGCAAATATTGCATGTGTGTAAATAGTCTAAGTATTCTCAGTCATTCGGCACAATACACAGGCTTGGAGTAGTAGCAACTTGTACACCACTCATTTAGGACACGACAATAGCATTACTACTGGTGGAATGTCTCCATGCTTGGTGTTCTTGGGATGAACCTGTACCTGCCTGAAGGGATCTACAGGACTCTCTAGGGGACTAAAATTGTAATCCCATAGTCAGATTACTTGTACCTGGCTTTGTGTTAACCTTAACACTCAAGAAATGATCTTTCTGGTAATGGAACTTAAAGTAAAATGAGCACATATGTGTGTGTGTGTGTGTGGTGGTATACACATTGAATAATAGTCCTTTTCAGGGAAACCCGGCTATAATTTAAATAAATAATTTAAATACATAGGGGGTGTGAATAAGGTTCACAGGCAGCTGCGATCAAGAACTGAATGGCACAGCTCAGTGTATAGAACTCAGGCCTTTGTAGCATCCAGGTTCCCATCTTGGATTATTAGGTCCCCCCTGGGATTTATTCAGCTTCCTCTAGTCAAGAATAAGTAATCTGACTGCAGGATATTGAAAACATTTCACCACTTGGACCTAAATTTTCAACAGACTTTAGACATTTTATTTAGACTTTATATATTTTATATATCTTTTTATATTTGGAAAGGAAAATATTGTAAATCAGAGAGACTTGCCCGAAGCCTAACTATGTAACTAATAGCTGAACCTGACAGGGAGAAGACAGAGATGTCACGTTTATAAAAAGATAACTCACAAGAGCAATCATTTGGTGGCTGCTTATCTATGGCCACATTTCCCTCTATGATCAGTACACAAGGAATGAATACAAATAGAAGGCACAAGTAGTAATCTGTACCGTAGTGTCCACCGCAGTGACTTTGTTCGTTGCTACATGCTTTGGAGTAGGGTCATCTTTTGAAACAATGACGCATCCTTCCCCTCCTAACGTCACCAGGACCAGATGACATCCGCGATCCAGCAGTGCACGACCCGCTTTACTCGCATCAGTAAGGCGGGTCACCGCAATTCCTGTGAGGATCTCTGCCTGGAGAATAAACATAAAATAGTGTAAATTAGGGGATGAAAATGTTACTGAAATTCTGTTTCTTACAATTAAAAGGAACGGGAATATAGAAATCTCCCTCCAATGATACTCAGTATTGCTTCACTACCTCACTTCTCAGCCTTTTGGGAAATGGAAAAGGAGAAAGTGAGGCATAAAAGGTGAGACATAGCAATGTCTGGGCATAAACAGAGCTACTCAGCAGGTAAT
>NC_092861.1:150215819-150249354 GCF_032062135.1 Pyxicephalus adspersus | reverse complement strand
AGGGGTTGCAAATGACAGACAGATACAGACAGTGACACAGGAGGAGGACAGGACCCTGCCCCGAAGAGCTTACAATCTAAAAGGTTGGGAAGTATCACACAATAGGAGGGGAGATATGGAATGGTGGGAAGTAGTGAGAGTTTAGGAGATGGAAGAAGACGGGGAGGTGATGTTGAAGGGTTGGGTTTTGAGGGCTCACAAGGAGCAGAAAGTAGGAGCAAGCCGAAGAGGATGAGGAAGACCATTCCAGAGAGTTGAGGCAGCTCTAGAAAAATCTTAGAGCTGTGTGTGACACTGCACAGGTTACACTGAATCCTCTTTATTCTGGACATGTTGTGTATGTAGTAGATGCTAAACACAGATTGGGACAAGCAGTTTATTTTATGTACTAGCAAAAGAAGCAGCAATCTCACCTCGCTCTCATTACAGCAGAAGATATCCGAGTGGGTGTAGAATTCAGCTTCTAGGTCTGCTATGGCCGGTGCTGGATTAAAGATTGTCTTCACTAGAACAAATGGAAACAAAACAAAATAAAGCAGAAAAAGACAAAATAGAACACATATCAGCACCTGTGAAAGTGAAAGTTGCCACTGTCCTCTCCAGCTTAAAAATAAGATGGCCTTGCTGCAGCATCTAATGCTCATTAAAAGCTACATTGAAATGTAGAGTAATTTCAGAGGAGCCTGTAAATCTGTGCAAGATTGGAAGAAAGCCAAAAGGTCAGCTTTAGCTATATCCTGATATAACAGTGCTTACTGAATAAAACATGGCCTGTCAGAGAGTTGTATCTTACAGAGCGGTTGGGGGCAATCTTGAGCCAAATATGAGTTTACTTCTTTTTAGAAGGAGAACGTGTGAGTTTTTTTGCCTGAAAATAACAGCTGTGATGAAAAGCTCCTTATCTAAGTCAGCCATAGCAGCTCTGTGGCCTGTGGCTCCTTATAACGTAGAATTCGGGCCCTTACAGCTGGGGATAATCAGCCTCTGTGAAGTGGACTTGTTTCCCTCCAAACAACCTCTTTTTATAATAAATATCAAATGCGCCCTCCTGGCACGCTCAGAAACCAGGCAGCACATCAAACGTCTGGTGTGTTTCATAGGTCTCTTTATAGATGGACCTGCAAATCTACAATGGGGTCATTAACACAAGCCCTGCGCTCCCAGCTGGTTCTGGTACCTGGCCCAATGACTGGAATGTTGCTTGTAATAAAAACAAAAAAAACTCCTAAAGGGCCTCTAAAGAAATGCAATTTTGGCAATTGAAAGCTGCTAAGGCTAAACTTTTCACAACCCCCTAAATACATAAATAAACATTCATCTCTTGTGTGGATTACTGTAACCTCCTGCTCTCTGGTACTCCATTATCCCGACTCTCTCCTTTGCAATCTATTATGAATGCTGCAGCCAGACTCATCCATCCTTCCCACTGCTCCTCTTCTGCTGCCTCTCTTTGTAGTTCTTATCATTGGCTTCCATTTTACCTTGGAATCAAATTCTTCTCCTGTGCTTTGCCTTTAAATCCCTCCACAGTTCTTGTCCACTTAGCTTTCTGCCCCGATAAAAAAATCCCCTCCAGCTGCTCTCTTCGCTCCTCCAATGACCTACTAATGACTTCCTCACTCATAACCTCATCACACGCATTGCTCCAAGACTTTTCTAGAGGTGCCCCGACTCTCTGAAATGGTTTTCCTCGTCCTATTTGGCTTGCTCCTACTTTCTGCTCATTTAGAAGAGCCCTCAAAACCCAACGCTTCAACCTCACCTTTCTTTCTTCTGTCAACCTCACCTTTCTTCTGTCTCCTAAACCTTCACTACTTCCCACCATTCCATATCCCTCCTCCTATTGTGTGCTGCTTCTCCCACCTCTTAGATTGTAAGCTTTTCGGGGCAGGGTCCTCTCCTCCTCCTGTGTCACTGTCTGTATCTGTCTGTCAGTTGCAACCCCTATTTATTGTACAGCGCTGTGTAATATGTTGGTGCTATATAAATCCTGCTTATTAATAATAATGATAATATTAATAATTATAACTATTTAACTTATAAGTATACTTTATATATGCAGTGTCAGTGATGGAGCTGCTAATGAATATATGTAATGATCAGCATATGTATATATGCAATGTCATAGATTGAGCTACTGACCGTCACCTCCATTACTGGAGTCCTAAGAAGCTGTTTTTTTGAGGGGATTGCTATCCTTAAAGGAGCTATGATATTTGTTGTAAGTAAAAAGTACTGAATTGTTAATTTGTTTATAAAAGGTCTATCTGTATATATATAAATCATAATTAAAATATTGTTTGTTTACACATATACAAATTGTAGATCTCAGTTTAAAGTTCCTGATGAAACGCGTTGAATACCAATTGAGGGTAAAGTTTGGGAGCATTGTTGTTTGTTAATTGTTTTTAAACAGTTTTTTTTATTTATATGTTAATAAAAAGTTTTGTTTTTTTAATTTTTTTAAAAATGTATTTTTATGTAAAAAATGATAGTTACGAAGTCTAATTGGTTAACTATGCCTTCAAAGACCCATGATTGTATCTGTTTTGTGTATTATGTATGGCTACTGGAGATGTGGAATATATAATATTTATCCCACCTTGGTACTAAAAAAAACTTTGAAATATCCTTGTACAAACAGGAGCTAAATGCAATGGTACAAAAGTAATCTCTGGTAGAAAATGGGCCTGCTGCACCACAGAAAAAGGAATACAGATTGTGGCACAGTACAACACTGGTTCTTCATATGATCATCACATCTAAATAAATGGCACTGTGAGGCCACTCCTTGACTTCAGGGGTCCCTTATAAAGGGCACTGGAATTATCATGCCATAGAAAAACATTGTAGACCATTGTGCTCCTCCAGCCTTGGGGTCACAGTTAGGTGAATACCCTTTTCTGTTCCAGCCCCGGGGTACAAAGCCAGCTCCATAAAGAAATGATTTAATCAGTTTGGGGAGGAGGAACTCAAGTAACCTCAACCCTTGGTGGCTCAGTGGTTAGCACTCTGGCCTTTGCAGCACTGGGTCTCAGGTTCAAATCTCAGCCAGGACACTATCTGCATGGAGTTTGCAGGTTCTTCCTGCATTTGTGAGGGTTTCCTTTCACATTCCAAAGACACGCTGTTAGGTTAGTTGGATTCCCCCCAAATTGACCTTTGGGATGATTATGGGGGACATTAGATTAGGAGCTCCTTTGAGAGACAGCTAGTGACATGACTATGGACTTTGTACAGCACTGCATATTCCGCGCTATAAAAACTGTGTAAAAATAATAACCCTACTGAAAACTTTTGGGATTAATTGGACTGCTGATTGGGAGCAAGGTCTTCTTGCCCAGCATCAAGGCCTAACCTCATAAATGTGCAGAAAAAAAAATCCCATTGGCACCATTCAAAATCTTATAGACTAGCCAAAGGGGGGAGTATAATTATATTTATGCTCATCATTTTGGACTGGGATGTCCAATAGGCTCATATAGCTGTGAGGGCCACATTTCCAAAAAAAAAATTGGCCATACAGTTTAGATTTTCTGACTTGGTATTTTGTGGTTTTGCTCCTTTTTAAAGCAGACATTCAAGGCCTAATAGGGAATTACATAGCTATATAGTTGGTTTATAAAAAAAGACTTAAGTCCATCAAGTTCAACCACTAGGGAAATAAACATTCCCCAGATAAAATCCTACAGACATAGCTGATCCAGAGGAAGGCAAAAAATCCTTATAAAGCATGGAGAAGGTGGACATCTTACCTCCACTATTGTGTGCCACTTTTAAAGCTTCCAAGGACATTTGTGGATTTATCTCCAACTGGCACACCATCACCCTGGCACTGTGAATAGCACCAGAGGCCTTTGCCAAATCGCTGGAATCCAAAAGTAGGTTGGCCCCAGCGACGATCACAATGGCGTTCTGACCTGTTGGAGAATAAAGCGACCTGAGTCAGTTTTTTGAAAGGCATTATATATAGTGAAATGTGTTATACATAAAGGGACCCCCAAAATAATTGACTGAAAAAGCTGCTTTGCATAAAACAGCTTTAATAATTTTCATGTATATATTTTAAAACTAAAAAAGGAACTCCAGCAAAAATGTTAATGGAGACAAGGAAAAAAAGGAGAAGTATTAGAACGGAGTTTGGCAAGCTCCGGCCTTTAGGCCAGATACAGCCTAGCCAGAAGTCCGTTCCAGCCCAAAATCCCCCTTGTCGATTGGCCTAATCCTGGCCAGCAGGGGTCAGCAACCTGGAGCCTGCTTGTTATGCCCCCCTTCCTTATTTACCCCGGCCAGCGTTAACACTTCTGCCGCTGGGGTAATGGGACATTCCCTCACCTCCGTATGCCTTGCAGAGGAGAGGGATTTACCTTCAGGGGCATTCCTGGTGGGAAGCGGAGCCATCAGCGCAGGACTCAAGAGAGTCTGATCTAGTGGGTCCATTTTGACCTCCTGAAATGGTCTAGTAGCCCAAAAAGTTTGCTAACCACTGTATTGGACACTCTGTTGGGGTTTTGTCTGTGTGGAAGCACAGGTTGTCAAGGCTTGCTGAAAAATCCAGATATCTTCAATCAGTGGGGAGAATAAGCTTTGCTAATTAAGGAGCTATAGGTTAGATGTAACAGCGTGTTGGATCTCTGCAGACAGGCCACTGCTTTAACAAAGTGAGCACAAATCCTTCTCTCCAGCATGTTGGCAAGAGAAGTATTTCTCTACTTACAAAGAAACTTTACTATAAGACTTTTGTTTTTATTCACCTGTAATGTCTTTAGCTGATTTAAACTCCTGCTCCTGTACAAAGCATTGGTCAGACCTCACCTGGAATATGCAGTCCAGCATTGGGCACCACAATTAGGATATTGTAGAGAGTGCAGAGAAAGACAACTAAACTAATAAAATGGAGGAGCTCAGCTATGAGGAGAGATTAGCTGAAATGAATCTTTTCTCCCCTGAGAAGAGACGTATAAGGGGGGATATGCTCACCCTGTATAAATATATTCCCAATTATTCACTATAATGTCATTGCAAAGGACAAGGGGGCGCTCCTTGTGTCTGGAGGAAAAGAAGTTATTCTCCGGATAAGGAAGGGATTCTTCACTGTAAGGTCTGTGAAAATGTGGAATTGGCTCCCTCAGGAAGTAGTTTCAGCAACTAATATAGATTGCTGAAAAAGCTGGATGATTTCTAGAAGCACAGAATATAACTGGGGATTAGAGCTTTAAAGTAAAAATAACAGAGACTGCTGATCCAGGGAACATACCATTGCCTCATGGAATCAGGAAGGAATTTGTTGAAGCAAATTGAACCAGGGTTTTATAATGGTTTTTTTGCCTTCCTCTAGATCAACTATGTCCATGGGGTTTTTATCAACCTGATTACTATGTACCTATTTGGGCTTAGATTTGGATAGGGATAGAGCCTCTGTCAAGTTTTAGTGGTGTTTGACCATTCTGTATTTATTCAGTCACTGTGACAGAAAATCTAACATTTTGGGCAGTCAGAAGAACTGTTAAAGAAAATCCCCTAATGTGCACAGGTATGTCCAAATGATTTCTCTTAGAGTAATCTCCTTTATAATGCATAAATATAATAATAATTAATAATTTTCCTTGTAGAATTGTTGGCCCTCTAGTAAAACCAATTATTTTGAATATATCAATTTTTCAACTGGATAATATTAGGTATATGGTCTATATCAGTTCAGCTCCTTATGGATAATGAATCACCTTCTGCATTGACAATAATGCTCGCTGTTCCCGTTGCTGCTTCCGCTGTCTGCCCCACGAAATCTGCAAGGAGAAGGGATGCGTTAGTACAGAAGACCATTTCTTTCTTTCAACATGCAGTTGATCGTACAGAACGACTGTAATTGCAGGAATATTAAAACACGTGTCTGAGGTTGATCCAAAAATACTGATCGTACCACATCAAACCGGCGAGACAGAGCCAAGCAAAAATTAAAGTATTTCATTTTTTATAAGATTCAAAACAGATGTTCTGAATGAATAAACCAAGATGTTTTTTTTCTTTAATGTCTGCACTTCTTCATAAATATGAGATAATTTTACTGGACTGCACAATGTCCTGAGCTACAAGGAAAGGGTTAAACAGACGGGACAAAGAAGACATTTTTTGCCAATGACACACGCAGCCCTCGGGTGGTGTATGGGTAAGGTAGAATCTAAAACAAGGTGGTTAGGATAACACAGGATGGCAAAAAATATATCAGCTTTAATTACTACTATTATCCAGTATTTATATAGTGCCGACATATTGCGCAGTGCTGTACAAAGTCCATAGTCATGTGACCAGCTGTCCCTCAAAGGAGCTCACAATCTAATGTCCTTAACACAGTCATATGTCATTATCACAGTATAAGTCAATTTTTGGGGGAAAGCCAATTAACCTAACTGCATGTTTTTGGGATGTGGGAGGAAACCGGAGTTCATGGAGGAAACCCACACAAACAAAGGGAGAACCTGCAAACTCCATGCAGATAGTGCCCTGGCCAAGATTTGAACCTGGGACCCAGCGCTGCAAAGGCCAGAGTGCTAACCACTGAGCCACTATGCTGACTACTTAACTCCTTCCTTTTTTTCTCTCTTTAAAATATTTAATTATTCCAAATAAAAAGGCTCCATTACCCCTTATTTTGTCTTTAAAAAAACATTTAAAATACCTGTTTGTTGATTTTATCCAGTGGTCACGTGACCACCCAGCCTCAGTTTCTATCCCCTTGCCTAGTGCAACAGGCTTGTGTCCCTAGGCAAAGGCAAAAAGGGACATCTGTGTACAGAAGCAATCCCAGTTACTTTCGATCAGGCTTTCTCGACCTTTTTAACTTGGGGGAACCCTTTAAATAACTTTCAGGTCTTCAGAGAACCCCTTCTATAATTACTACATACACAGCTCACAATACATTAGTGTGGTGGTCAGTAGGAAGCATTCCTTACATTGGGCCTGATTTATTAAGCTCTCCAAAGTTAGAAAAGATACACTTTTATCAGTGAAGCTGAGTGATCTAGCAAACCTGGAATGGATTTCTTCAAAGTCCTTTGCTATTTGCTAGCAAATGTTTTGAATCATGGACCAGATCCATTCCAGGTTTGCTGTATCACTCAGCTTCACTGGTGAAACCATATCCTCTCCAGCCTTCGAGAGATTTATTAAATCAGGGTGAATGTGTGTGCTGACCCCAAAAGACTACAAAGGATGTAAAGCCGTTGAAGGAAAGGCCAGCAGAAAGTATCTGAAGCCTTTTCTGTGTGAGCATTCACAGTACAGAAGCCAATACAGTAGGCATAATTTATTAAATCTCTCCAAGACTGGCGAATATAGAATATCATAGGAGAGCCTGGGTGATCCAGCAAACCTGAAATATATTTCTGCAGTCATTTGCTATTAGATTCACTATTCCTGGACCAATCCATTCCAGGTTCTTCCATGATAGTCTATCTTCTCCATTCTTGGAGAGCTTTAATAAATCAGGCCTAGTGAGGCAACAACCATGCTTTATAGATAAGTATGTGCAGTAAAATGGCCCTGATTTATCAAAGCTCTCCAGGGCTAGAGAGGATACACTTTCATCAGTGAAGCTGGGGGATCCAGCAAAACTGGAATGGATTTCTTAATTTATTCAAAGTCATTTGTTATTTGCTATAACAAATGTTTTAAATCCTGGACCAGATCCATTCCAGGTTTGCTGGATCACCCAGGTTCCCTGATGAAAGTGTAACCCCTCAGCCTTGGAGAGCTTTCATAAATCAGGACCAATGGCTCTGTAGGCACATAAGAGACATGCAAATGCTCAGTGTCATTGGATGAGTCTTTGGAAAAAATACGCCTGTCCTCAGGGGTGGAGATGCACCAACAGTAGGAAGCACTGCACCAAGGCGACTGCACCAGGGACCTTTCCAGCAGGATAAAAAAAGGCTTTGTGTTCGGGGTAGGGTTTATTACTATTTTAAGGTTTCCATATACTTTAAAAGACATTAATAACTCGGCTATTGTTACCTGTACACACATCGTTGTTTTTGAAGTTCTCAATGTAATTATTCCCAAAGGAATCTTCTCCAACCTGCACAAAAACAAAGAGCACAAACCGGGAATCAGCACGGACAATGACCATGTACATTACTGACACTACAACAGGCAACTGAAAGTACCAGATATCTGAATTCAGATTTACTGACAGATAAGCCAAAGAAAAATATGTGATTGCAGCTGTGGGCTTGCTTTAACTTTTTATCTAGCATGACGTATAGAACATATAGAAGATAAAGAACATGTCCTGAGGACAACGGGTTGAAGGATATGTTATACCAGCTATGTACAATGTATGTAAAGCTACGTACACACGCTGGATAATTGTCACCTGATATAAATGAATGTTATTGGGGCTGATTTATTAAAGCTCCCCAAGACTGGAGAAGATAGACTATCATGGGAGAACCTGGGAAATCCAGATATCACTTAAATACTAAAACCGTCCAAAGTCACCTTTTGTTGAATGAATTGCATTTCTTTTTAACTCATTAAGGACTCCTGCTAACCCTCATTATTAATATTATTATTAATAATAAATAATATTTATTATAGCAGATTTATATAGCGCCAAGATAATACTCAGCTCTGTACATTAAATAAGGGGGGCACATGACAGATACAGACAGTGACACAGGAGGAGGAGAGGACCCTGCCCTGAAGAGCTTACAATCTAAGATCTAACCCTCTCAATCTAACCCTAACAAGCCCATTCTAAAATAACTCTTTTCTGTTCTGCATTGCTCTTTTATTTTTTATATTATTATTATTATTTTTTTCTTTATTTTTGTTTCGCATGTTACTTTAGTTTTGCATAACAGGAAATTGCGCAAAAATGGAAAAAGGTATTATCATTTACAAATAAGCATACAAAACCTTGTACTGTACTAAATATCAATTTTTGTGTCATTTAAAACAAGAAACAATATTTAAAAACAAAACAGTATTACCAAAATAAAACCAAGCACCCTGAAAAAATGTGTGTTAGTTTGTTATCTTAAGTAAGCTCTTCTGGGCAGGGTCCTCTCCTCCTCCCGTGTCACTGTCTGTATCTGTCTGTCATTTGGAACCCCTATTTAATGTACAGCGCTGTGTAATATGTTGGCGCTATATAAGTCCTGTTTATTATTATTAATAGTAATAATAATAATAATAATAATAATAAAGTTATCATAATTGTCAATCAGTCAGTCTGATGCACTTCCACTGTTCTGCAGGATCTCAATATTGTAGAGGTTGAGGTAATTGGCAGGCCTAACACTTAAAGAGGACCTATCACCAAAGCTTTTACTTTAAAAAGAAGGGTAGTTTTTTAATTAATTTTTATTTTTAATTTAATTTTTTTTTTATAAGGCCCTTCCTTTCTATATTTACCGCTGTGGCGTACAGACTGAATGGGAGTGCAGATCCTTCTGAGATACCTACGTCTCATATCCCAGGAGGCTTTTGGCTGCTCCTTCTCTGCATGCCCAATCTTGGGGCTTTCTCTTTCAATGGGGAAAAAAGTGCCAGTCTCACCTATGCGCAGTGAGATCGGCAATCTTTTTTCCCCCATTTTCAACAGACCTCGTCACCTGATCTCTCATCTGCGCAGTGTAAGATTGGGTGACATAGCCAGAAGAAGAAAAAATATGGATGAAGATAGCAGAGCCCTAAACTTCCTCCTAGCCTGGACGAAGGAGGACGACAGCAAGACATGGAACAGAATCAAGGACAGCTACGGAGGGATCAAGGATCAGCAGAAGTAAAGGTAAGTCAGATTTTTTTGTTTTAGGTTTAGTTCTTCTTTAAACCTGATCAAAAGTTCCACTTTTAAAAATTTAGAATCAGGCAGGGCATTTCTGCAGAAAGGGAGAGATGAGGTCCATTCTGCAATAAGTATTCTTACCAGTTTGATCGCTCCAAGGCAACTTTTAAAAAACTCTAAGCTGCACATGTTTAGCTCAGTGTTAGTCGCCAGAATACCCAAAGTTTCCAGCTACCAGGACTAAATGAACAGGTAGAGTGTTCTCTCCAGACCATTTTAGCTGGGAGCCCCACTCAGAACTTTTCAGTAACCAGCTCCTGTTAATTTTGGTGGGTTACTTAAAAGTTTGGTCACCATACTGGGGCACTGGACAGCTGGGGCATAATACAAAGATGATGGAAAGAATGGGGATGAAGTTGGAACAACGTTTAGGGTATAGTAGAAAGATGACAGCATTATAGGGGTTACTGGAATACTATGGCAACAATGACGGGAACACCGAATTTTCATGTGTTGCCTGCCCACTTTTTCACACAGCTTCTTGCCACCCTGTCAAAAACAATTTCTGGGGAGAAAACTGAGGTGCGTGGAGGTAACGTCATCTTGGCCCCACAAATCAAGATGGCTGAAGGTCTCTTCTAGGAAGAAGAAGAAGGTGGCGGAGCCTTGCAAGGGAACAGGAACAGATGAGTATAGCGATGTTTAGTTCCACTTGTAGCTGCTAATTCTAATTTAATTGATTTCAGTTAATGGAAGAGTATTAGCACTTTATGTAGATATGTGTATTGCAATGATCACCAATTTAACAGGCCCATAATGGAAATGTAAAATTTGCTCTGGTCCATAAAGAGTGCATCAGTGGTTAATTAAATTCATTCATTCATAGGCTTTTTTTGCAGAGAGATCGAACGGCAGCTCAAGGCAAAGCTACTAAAAAAAAAAATCTTCCAGGCGGGGCACCAGGGATCTAATAATAGCTGCACAAGGTGCTGGATATAGACCTGTTTATTAGGAGCCAGGAATAGACTCCGCTTATTAAGCCTGGCTGTGGAATTTCATAAAGAATAAACACACATCTTCCAGGAACGCCTGGCCCATCTGATGGTTACCCTGGAGCTATTCCAAACATTGGCCTGAGCAAACATTTCTGGGAAAAACACCGCTATCAAACTATCCGGGCGATAAATACGTCAACTACCAGTCACAAAATGGCCACGGGGCTGGAACTGGTGGGGATGAACAGATCACTAAAGTGTGACTAATGGCAAACACTTCTGGGATGCAGATCAAATGCATGTACATAAAGAAACCTGGAATTACAGAAATAGATGGAGTGCTGATACTAACCTCCTTCAAAAGTTGCCTGGAAAAAGCATGTAACATGCAAAGTCAGGAATCCTTAAGCTTTGAGTCATTGAACTATTGAGGAAATTAGAAAATCTAAAAAAAAAGGTAACTTGCATAGTTTAGGTTTTCTTAACAGTAAACTATTGCAAGTTGAGACAAATAGCAAGTAAAGAAGCCCTCTGTTGGTTATAAGACCATTCAAGTCTCTACTAATGTTCACAAACCAATCACAGTGATCATGTGATCACTATGTCTTGTATGTACACATATCAGATGATTTTCGCCCCAACGGTCATCTTGGGTGAGAATCTGGCATTTGAGGTCGCCCGACGTACCTCGTAGATCAGAGGCCGCACCAACCAGATAATATTCCAGAGAATAATAATTTTATTAAAAAAAGAGATAGAGCGAGAGATATACACAATAAGGAATTGCAGGACATCACAAGTGAGGAGGAATCCCCTCCTATGTCTGGGGAAGAAGTACCCCATTAGGGAGATTCACCCCTAATTCCTAAACTCGTTAAAACTATAGATGTTTTATTCTTTTTTCAGTCTCTGTGACAATGGTTAACGGGATATATGGAGAAAGTAAACCTCTCCAATTGTGACAGCAATACAGACATCAGTGGATTCAAATCCTTTTCCACTGTATCCAAAATAAACAATAAAGGTTTTGGATAAACGTAAATCTTAGACAGGGTTCCTCCAGAGGTTGCTGGGGGTTCATTGAGCAATGGGTAGATTGTTTCTCTCAGGTCAGTATAGGTGACCCCAATGATCTTTTTGCTATCTGTAAGGGTGACATTCTTCCCAAATGCCATGTAAAAAGAATTCTTCCCAGTGACCGCCACACTAATATACCGTGATCTGTGGATATTGGAATTATAGAAGGGGCTTCCTGAGGACCTGAAAGTTATTTCAAGGGTTTCCCTATTTTAAAATGTTTGAGAAACACTGCTGTAGATGAATATCTAGCCACTTGCAAGTTCAAAATTAATAAAATTCCCACTACTGCCCATTGTAATCTCTTGACAACTCAGAGGGCTGTGAAACACTTGTATAGAAAAGAGTTCTACATTTCCTGAGTAGCAGCATAGAGCACAATCTGTTTCAAACAAGATCAAAAGGAGAAAAAAAGGAAGCATTGCGGGTTTAGTGCAAAGTTTCTCCACCAGACATCCTCTAGAGGTTGCTGGGGGTTCCTTGAGGTCAGTTTAAGTGACCCCAATGATGTTTTTGGCTATCTGTTAGGGTGACATTCTTCCCAATGGCCAGCAATCTAAGAGGAATTCTTCTTACCGTGGATATAGTAATTATAGAGGTGGTTCCCTGAAAGTTATTTCAAGAGTTCCCCCATGTTAAAAAGATTAGGAATCACTGGTTAAGGGTTTATGCACACTGTACTCTTTAGGAAACATATAGAAGACCAACATACAAGAGGATACTGAGACACAAATTTAACACACTTCTGATATGCGAACATCAGTGCAAAATTTCCTGCTTGCTACTATAAAACCTAAGCACTTTGTGCTATTTATCTCTAGGACAGAACAAAGTAGAACCGGCAATGATATAGTTCCTTCTTCAATAGAAGTATTCTCATTCCCCTAACTGTATCCTATATTGTATTAAAAGTCAACCTCCCCCCTACTTCCGGGTCCTTATAAATACGTCCCTGGACTCCCATGGCAATGCCATTCTTCTTTTCAAGACCTCGCCAAATACCGAATATTTCTCTATGCGTGGAAGCATGTGACCTGGCCAGTGTTTAGGTCTAAACAGCCAATTGGGACACGAATGACGCCATCAACCTTCAGTAATCACCATCAACATCCAACATGGTTGGATTTTAGGTTTTAATGGAGGAAAGGAGAGATCAAGGATGGAAAGCAAAAGTGGGTTGAGATTTAGGAAACTTTAGGAAATAGGTCCCTACATAGATGAAGGGATTTGAAAAAAAGTGGGATTTTAAAGATACCAATACATAAACATGATTCACAGTCTAAGATTATAAACATTTATTTTCACATTATTTAAAATGTTGTACATGATCATGAAATCACATATATCACCAAGGGCCACTACAGCCACTAGACAAAGCACTACTGCCACACAAAAATGTGGTTTGTACAAATATTACAAACGCCTAAATCCAAACTAAAGGGATTTTATTTCACTTGAAACATTTCACAGAACTTGTCTGCTTCTTCAGGAGTGATTTATTAGAAAATGGTATTTGCAAGTATATATTTCAAGTGCAAAGATAATCAAATGGTATTGGTGGCTCAGATGACATGGGCCGAGATCAGGACAATTCCAGGGTGCACATGACAGCATTGGTCAATAAAAGTGTTTGCAGAAGATGTTGGAAATCATAAAGGACATTCAATTAAGGGATACATTTTCTATAGAACGGCTAAAAGATAATTGGAGCAATTACCTCCAAAGCATATTCAAGAAAGAAACAAAGCAAGCCTGGCTTGAATACACCTTTAAGACTTTTAAGATGTAAGAAAACCTATTAGGTCCTTTGTCCATTAGGAATGAGGAGGTTTGGTTAAGAAATCTAAATACAGGCTACCTACTTAATCTTTACAGCACCTATCAACATTTTTTTTTTCAGAAAAACTATGGCTTGCTATAAATGGGTCTATTTTCAAATTGTATTATACTTTCCCCACCTCTTAGATTGTAAGCTCTTCAGGGCAGGGTCCTCTCCTCCTCCTGTGTCACTGTCTGTATCTGTCTGTCATTTGCAACCCCTATTAACCCCTATTTAATGTACAGCCCTACGTAAAATGTTGGTGCTATATAAATCATGTTTAATAATATTACTATTATTATTAATAATAATAATAATAATAATAATAATAATAATAATAATATTTGTTATTGAGCAGTCCATTGATCATATTGTATTTCCATTTCTAAATTTCATCAACCAAAAGAAAACCCAATCGGGTGTAAAACTTAGACAACCTTGATCGGTCTGCTAAAAAAAATTTCCCTTCATCTGGTGAGTTTTTGAAATTTTAGATTACCAAAATATCAATACTAAAAACCGAATGTTCGCCAATGGTTGGCATTTATATCAAACAATTCATATGAATTGACAATCAATCAAACTAATCTTAATTTTTTGCATGAAATGCTCACAATACAGCAAAAAAATCCACCGAGCCTAACCCCCATCCGAGAATATCTAACAGGAGCCAGCTCAGTAATGGGTCATCACCTTAAAACTATATTTTGAGCGCTGTTTCTAAAAATGTTCCGGCCGTAGGACTACGAATATAGCATAACCCAACCCCTCCACCCCCGGCATGAGATCAGGGAATAGGAAGCTTCAGCAATCATTAATCTTGTGGAATATTACAATGGAATGTAATCTTCATCTTACAGCTATTTAATACAAAACAGGGGAGGTTTTATTTAGTCTTCAGGCTGCAGGAATTTCAGCTATGAATCTAAATCATCACACAAGGATTTCCTGCCTGTTTTGGGCTCAAACTGAAAATTCACACTTTGGTGTTTGTAAAAACATCACTAAGGTCAGCGAGTCCCTTACCTTGCACACCATGGCGGTCCGCGCACCTAGCCTGGCGGCCTGTATACATTGGTTGGCTCCTTTACCCCCAAACCCGATGAAAAACTTGCTGCCGTGTATGGTCTCTCCGGCTTTGGGCAGACGAGGGGTCACACTGAAAGATAAGGCAAGAATGATATCAATTATTTTCTATATTACCAAGCAGTAAAATATGACAAATGTTAGCATATTAGGTTGTCGGGACAGATGGAATATAATGCACATTTAATATGGAGATTTGGAAGCCTTCAAAACTCACAAACATACCAACCAGGTTCAGATAACCAGAATAAAACAAAAATAGAAATAATTTGCCTTCTAATCCCTCCACAGCTCTTGTCCCACTTACCTTTCTGCCCTGATAGAAAAAATTCGCCACTAGCCGCTCTAATCACTCCTCCAATGAACTACTAATGACTTCCTCACTCAAAACCTCATCACATGCACGGCTCCAAGTCTTTTCTGGAGCTGCCCCGCATGCACCGCTATCTTGATTTCAGGAGCTGGATGTTACTTTCTGATTTTAACAGCTTGCCACCCGTTGATGCATCGAGCAAGCATGTGATATGTAGATTGTTGTTATAATATTGAAAAAGCCTCCTGGGATGCCTGAAATCAAATACAAACCCCAATGTAGCAGTGTATTGACTAAGTGCATTGCATCACAATGCATAGGTGGGAACACGAGACATTGTTTTGCAAAGTCTGATGTCCGTGTGTATTGCACACACTGTGAACTGAGGCGCAAATAGTGGGAATGAGGCCTAAGGTAGGCTCTAATATCCCCTACATCAATGTTTCTCACCCAGGGTCCTGCCTTTGTGCAATCAGCAGTTTGACCCTCTCAGGTTAGACTAAGTGACACCAATGATCTATTTGGCTATCTGTAACGGTGACATTCTTCCCAATGGCCAGCAAGAGGATTTCTTCCTACTGACCACCACACTAATGTACTGTGAGCTGTGGATAGAATAATTATTTATCCACAGGTTACCCTGATGACCTCAAAGTTATTTCAAGGGTTCCCCCATTCTAAAAAGATTGAGTAACACTACCCTTTTATTATTACACAGTATTTATATAGTGCTGACATATTACGCAGTGATGTACAAATCCCATAGTCATGTCCCTAGCTGTCCTTCAAAGGAGCTCACAATCTAATGTCCGTATCATATTCATATGTCAATTACACAGTCTAAGGTCAATTTTCGGGAAAAGCTAATTAATCTATCTGCATGTTTTTGGAATGTAGGAGAAAACCAGAGTACCTGGAGGAAACCCATGCAAACACTGGGAGAACCTGCAAACTCCATGCAGATAGTATTCAGGCTGGAATTTAAACCTGGGACCCAGTGCTGCAAAGGCTAACCTCTGAGACTATACATGTGTATCCTTGTGGTGGGGAGGGTTAGTACTGTCCCTCCCTGTGGGAATTAAAAACATTTTAGTCTACAATGCAACTTTAGGGTAACTTTAAGGTACTGCCAAATCAATACTCCCAAAGAAGACGCAGACAGATTTATCCGGTGCAGTGGATGTAAGTAGGTGCAAGATCAAAACCAGTTACTACATAAAATTTAATCAAAACCAGAAGCTCCGGCTGTTCTAAAACCTTTGCCTATGTGTGTGATATTCCCAGGAATATCAGTTTTGGGTGGTCTTACATGAAAATGTATGACACAGAGTGTTGCAGGAAATAGTCGGTAGCAGATGAATCAGTAAGTTGGAAGCATCCATAAAGAGGCCACTTTACCTTTTCAGGCTCCAGTATTGACTGTCATAGTGAATAAGCATCACCTCATTGTAAGGCATATGAGATTTACGTTCCAGCAAACACTTATTGGACACGTCGCTGGCAATTAAGTAATCTTCTGATCAACAGAAAGCTCCGGATATCTCCTGTTATAAACACGGTTTTACAGCTCCCTTCCTGCTGCCGCTGTAAAGACGGGAATTAGGAAGTGTTGGAAAAGTGGAGATTAGCGGGATGATGGAGTTAACGCTGGTAAATTCTTCTTTTAATGGGGCCTGGTGAGCGAGAGAGTGGAGGGCCCAGTTCTGGGGGTAAACAGCCGGTCCTCAGGGACCCCATCCTCAACATTCTGACCCTGAACTAAACAGACGCCTCCTAATCTGTTATGAGAATTGAGTTTTATTGGGCTTCCTGTCCACAGTATACAGATAAGAGATCTTCATGGGCTCACCCTGACCTCTGTTTTTATTGTAATGTTGGGAACACTTAAAAAGTATCAGATACTTTTGGAAATGGAAAATTTTTAAAGCATTGGCTGTGATTTATTAAAGCTCTCCAAGTCTGAAGAAGATGGACCATCATGAGGGAATCTAGGGTATCCAACAAACCTGGGATGTATTTCTTCTTTCGTATAGCAAAATCTTCTGGACCAGATAGATTTCAGATTTGCTGTATAAGCCATGATACTATCAAGGGAGAATCTGTCTTATGCAGCAAACCTGGAACAAATCTGGTCCAGGATGGAAAACATTAACCAACTTATAGCAAATGATTTTGCTATAAGAAAGAAGAACTCCATCCCAGGTTTGTTGGATCCCCTAGGTTCTCCCATGTTGGTCCATCTTCTCCAGTCTTGGAGAGCTTTAATGAATCAGGTCCAATGTGTTTGGGGTTTTTAGAGCTCAGATATACAAATATACATTTCCATACTCCAAAACCCTGGGGATACTCACGTGCCCATAATAATAATAATTCTCTAAAATTTGCCTGGTTCAAATTATGAATTTTTTTCTTTTACAGCAAAATAATAAAAGAGATTGTGAAAAGGTTCACATTTCAGAAGTGTTTATATATCATTATACTTTCTATATTGTAAATATTTCAATATACAACCTTTTCACATGAATGCTTCCACTACTGGGGTCACAAGTGGCCACCAGGGTGCAGGTGGGGCACCGAGGAGGAAACAGAGATATCTGTCTGGAGGTGTACCCCATTATTGATGATATGATTTTATTGTGTGGTGTCAATATATTAAGAAATAAAAGATTATTTAAGACTGAACTGGGACCTGATGATCATTATCACTACTTTCAATGTCAAAGGAGGAGTTGCTCTGCATTGGCTATGGTAAAATTGTAGTTCAGCTTAGATCCTGCTGTGCATGTTGTCTGTATCCTAGACCCGGCCTGACTTCTCAGTGAAAGCTTTCTCTGCTCCTGGATTTGATTTGCCATCTAATTTCACTTTTTATGCTTTTGCCTATTTTTTATCTGGCTCAGAGAACCATTAATACCCGGGTAATGACATCATAGTCTGTCGGCATGGTGATGAATGCAATAAACACTGATCCCACTGACCTCATGCCTGCAGGACACTAACCTAAACATTGCATTATGCCAAACAACCTAAATATGTGACAGTGTGCTCTGCATTCTTTCAACATGAAGACATTGGTGCATTCATGCGGGGAGAGAAAAAGTAAACCTTAAGCAGACTTAACACTTAACTGACAGCTTTCCTATAATTTCCCATTGACACCATCACCCACCTCTGTGTCTCACAGCTACTTGTGACCTTGGTGTGGATCTTCTAGCACCAAAACATGTATGAGAATATACCATGTCACTAAATATTCATGTTCTTTATTTTGTGCAGGGCTGCTGTAATTCCTAGATAGAAAAGACAGCTGATTTTGGTGTTACAGGAAGAGAAGGGTGCAAAAAGACCAGCACAAGCAACTTATCCTGCTGAAATGGTCCGCAGCTTATGGGGGTAGGGGGCAAAGTTGGCCCTTTTTAATAAAATTATTATTATTAATATTAATAAACAGTATTTATATAGTGCCAACATAAAATAGCGGTACATTAAATAGGGTTTGCAAATGACAGACATATACACAGTGACATAAGATGATGAGAGGACCCTGCCCCGAAGTACTTACAATCTAGGAGGTGGGGGAAGTATCACAAAATAGCAGGGGGAGATATGGTATGGTGGGTGAGTAGTGAGGGTTTAAGAGACAGAAGAAGACGGGTAACGGTGAGGCTGAAGCGTTGGGTTTGAGGGCTCTTTTAAATGAGCAGAAAGAAGGAGCAAGCCGAATAGGACGAGGAAGACCATTCCAGAGAGTCGAAGCAGCGCTAGAAAAATCTTAGAGCCGGGTGTGTGAGGAGGTTATGAGTGTCATAGCAGAGTGTCACAAGTCATTAGTAGGTCATTGGAGGAGCGAAAAGAGAGGCTAGTGGGAGACCTTTCTATCAGGGTAGAAAGGTAAGTGGGACAAGAACTGTGGAGGGATTTGTGTATCAGGTAGGTAGGTGGGACAAGAACTGTGGAGGGATTTGTGTATCAGGTAGGTAGGTGGGACAAGAACTGTGGAGGGATTGGTGTATCAGGTAGGTAGGTGGGACAAGAACTGTGGAGGGATTTGTGTATCAGGTAGGTAGGTGGGAGAAGAGCTGAGGAGCGATTTGTGTATCAGGTAGGTAGGTGGGACAAGAACTGTGGAGGGATTTGTGTATCAGGTAGGTACGTGGGACAAGAGCTGTGGAGGGATTTGAAAGCAAAGCCCAGGAGCTTGGATTTGAATTGGGCCCAGTTCAAGGCTTAGCAATCTGTCCTTTTGCTCTTTCTCCACCTTTGAAATGTTCCCTGTTTATTATATTTAAATAAATATATTTCTTAAGTCATTAGGCCATTTACATGATATGGATGGTCCCTTCCAGAGGTCCTTACAGATGCAGCAATAATGACACCATGCACTTACCGTCTCCTGGGATCAGCGGCTGGGTGTCAATCACCCCCGAAGTCTGGGTACATAATGTGGCAAAAAAAAAATACTGCAGGGCACAGCCTTGGAGGAAACCCTGATGAACCTGTCATGAAGCTCTTAGTTTAAGCACTGACTCTTCTGATTTGACAGCTGTCTGATTGTGCTCCTGCATTGGTAAAATGTTACATGCACCCATGGTGGAGAGTATATGTGGCAATGCTAACATGTTGGACAGCCATTGTCATCATCAGGAATCTGGTCCAGAGCAATGATATGCAGCCTGCACTATATTGCGTGCATGTAGACAAAAAAAGGATGATAGAGGCTGCAGGAATATACCAATAAAGTGAAAATAAATGAAAATAATGTGAAACAGATATTAGAAAAAATGGTCACCTAGTTAGGGAATAAGTATTTTTTAAAGACGTGAATACTCTCTGTTCACCGTGCTATGATTTGGCGTGCAATAAAGGAAGGGGGGCATTGTGCATTTTTGTGTTGCTCATTCTGATGCACTTTAACATAATATCGCAATGCTCTGTAGTTTGCAGGACATTTTACATACAACAAATTATAACAAAAAAAGAAAGTAAAAAATGCTAGAATGTAACATTTTATTATGTGAGATCATATGGAAGCTGTTTTCTTCATATAAACTACAGGAAAGCTGTAACTGAGCATATATGGAGGTGGGGGATCACATGACTCATGGATAGTCCAGTTTGTATTATGCACCTTCAAATAAGCCATGGCGGACACTGGTCCCATAGACTCCATTCTGCAGCAAGTGTTGGTAATTTGCAGCAACAGATCACATTTATATAAGAGCTGCTGACCAGCCCGGTACAATAACACCAAGCTGCAAGGTAAAGCAGGAAAGAATGAATCATGTGACAACCAGCATTGGTTTCTGGAATCTTACACGTACTGTATAACACCACCAGCTCCAATCATAGTGAGTTTTAAATACCCCCCGCCCTATGATTCTCAGGTATTTTCAAAGATTTGGCATATCAATACAGAATAATAAATAGAATACCCTGTGTCGGGTAAATAACACTAACCTGACAAGGTCAGTCATACATGACCCAACCACAATCACCTCCGGGCCGTTGCGATCCATGGTGCTGTAAGAGGTAGAGAACGTGGAATGGTCTGTGAATAGAAACACAAGCAGTACGGTCAGTTCAAAGTTCCCCGGACACCCTGCGACCTTTCACCAACAGCTGACGCTGCCTGAACTGGCAGATAATTATTGAATTACAGGAGCAGATAATTAATTAATCACACGTAGCTGACATGAGGCCAAGAATACAGAAAGGTAAAACAATATACAAGACGGAAAGTGGCAATTTTTTTTTAATGATATGACTTTATTGAATATTAATATATTATTGTGGGAAATTACTATATGGAATATGATGTGCAACATAACCCCCTCATATTCTTCCTAACAGATGTTATTATTAATAATAATAAACATGATTTATATAGTGCCAACATATTACGCAGCGCTGTACACTAAATAGGGGTTGCAAATGACAGACAGATACAGACAGGAGGAGGAGAGGACCCTGCCCCGAAAAGCTTACAATCTAGGGTTTGGGGGAAGTATTACACAATAGGAGGGGGATATAATTGATGAGATCACTTTGATCTGCACCTTTCTGTCCAATCAAATGCAGCGGGTGGAGTTGTGACCAAGGTTTTTTTTTTACCTATGTGTTAGATAAAGTCAGGTCACCAGGCTGATTGTATAAATTGCAGCACTTGCAGTGAAAAGAAATAAAGTAATCTGGTTTGTATGTTTATTTTGCTGCTTATAAAGTTTTAGTCTTTAATATTTTTAAAGTTTTTAGACATTTGGTATGGAGGAAGTAAAAATGAGCAGGCCTAACCCTTGTGCAGTCCAATTATTATTAATTTAATGACACCAAGGAACAAATAAATCTCTGCATAGCTGGCAGAAAGACCAGGAAGTCAAAAAGCAGTATGGATTATATGGCTTCACTGGACAGATATTCTGCAAATTAACTCTGTCATACCCTGGCACTGCCCACTGACGCTCATACCCTGAAAAGAGAGCCCACAGACACCCAGGGAAAATACCCCCTAACACTCACTTCCCTCAATGTCCCACGATGCCACATCAAAGATGGCCGCCGTGTGCACACACCTTCCCCCAATCACACTGCAGACATCGCATCACATGATACAGAAGAAGCGACTAGGCTTCCAATAAGGAAGTGTCTATCCTAACGCTGGCGCGGTCACCATAGCAGCACTTTCATTTTTACGAAGCTGTCATATTAAGTGCCTGCTATGTTTTTTCTGTTTTTTTAAACAATTCAAAAATTCATTTTGATCATTTTATTGTTTTACTTGCATTTGTGATACTTTTTTTAGTAGCATAGTAGGAATTAACGTTAAAACAAGCGCGGTGTAGGTGCATGGTGGAGACAGGCAGAGTTAAGACAGTGCGGAGTTGGCCTTTGCGGAAGGTCCCCGGTTATTCCTGCTGGAGGAGTAATTCTGGTGTACAGGTGAGTGCACTATGGTTACTATGGGTGATGGAGGAGGAGTGCGGCCTGGACTCGATGGCCCTTCAAATTTGGGCTCTTATGAACACAGACATGTTCATATAAATGACTTACTGCAGCTCCCTCAATATAAGTGTTTCATAAACCATGGTGTAATTGGAGCTGAAACACAGGCAGACATAAAAAAACACAAAATATTACAAAGATTACACAAAACACTCATTGTGCATGGTGCTGCCGTTCAGTTTCAATTATGCCAGGTGTTTACTTCCTGTTGAAGATGAGTAAACAAGGAGGAAGTGATAGAGAAGACAGAAATGACAGGTTCGCTTTGTCCTAAAGTTCATTTATTCTTGAGGTCTAAATTTGCGGCCTGCATTGCGTGAAATACAGAATCCCAGGGCCAGGTTGTTGCCCCCGGTGATTGGCGCTCAGCATGGTGACTCAGTGGTTAGCACTCTGACCTTTGCAGCGCTGGGTCCCACGTTAAAATCTCAGCCAGGACACTTTCTGCATGGAGTTTGCAGGTTCTCCCCGTGTTTGTGTGTGTTTCCTCCGGGTACTTCGGTTTCCTCCCCCAGTCCAAAAACATGCAGTCATGACATATGACTATGGTAGGGACATTAGATTGTGAGCTCCTGAGGGGCAGCTAGTCACATGACTATGGACATTGTACAACGCAGCGTAATATGTTGCCGCTATATAAATACTGTGTAATAATAATATTAATAATAATTGGTTTCTGATGACAACATAGAGGGGGTGGGGGGGCATGGCAGGCCTGGGAATTATGGAGGGGGCACAGAGTGGCGGGGTGACGGATGAAGCCAGATGTCACAGCATAACCATTACTAATGGTTGTGGTGTCACGTCATGTAAAGCTCCTTATTTAATGACAGGTTCTCTTTATATATATTAAAGGATGTAAATATCTTATTCTTTATTCTACCCATCATGATAGAATTATACGGACATTGCAGCCCCCAAAGGGCACACCAGGGTTATGAATATTATAAAATGGGGAGATGTCAGAATGACCGAGGAGCCTTTTTGTTCTAACCCGGCACTGATATAGGAAATACAAAAAGCAGCATTTGGGAAGAGAAAGCTGAATCTGAGCTGCTTCTTTAATTCACCTAGATAGAGACGGTCAATAAGATGCAAAAATTATGCAAATTGCACCGACTTGAATGTGAGACGTTCAGACTTTTTTATTTCCCCCTGAGTTTGATTGGTTAATTTTCAAGTCAGGGCAATCCTCCAGCAGAACTAAATCCTGGGGATACCTACCGGTCCTTGTTCCATCTCAGGAGCTGCCGTCCTCTCCTCTTTTTTCCTGCATTGCAGTATTTGGTCAACACAAAGCAAAACTTTCATTAACCTCCTGGGTGGTTCTTTTCTGTCATTTCTGTTTGGATTTATATGTGTGAAAGTGGTACATTGTCTTTCATGAAAATTTATTTCACATTAGTAAGGCCTATAATTCATAACTCACCCGCATAAACATTAAATAAAAAAACACAAACATCTGTTAAAACAAGGGTGCAGAAAAATACTGAAACCTGTTATATAATTGTACAGTAGCATATAAAAATATATGATGAAAGATGATGATTTGTTAAATACTTTGTATTGGATTCAATACAGTTATTTCGCATTGAATCGAATACAAATTAATTTAAATTTTCCGCCACACTCCCTCGTAAGCACCAACGCACGCACCAACGTCATTGGGAACTCCCGGGGGAACGTCAGCGCACTCGCTGGGGAACAGATCGGAGGAAGAGGACGCAGCCCAAGGATGGGATCATACGGGCAGGACACGGAAGTACGCGATGGGACCATGTTATTCCTTATTTTTTTATGTTTTTGGCTACCCCGAGTGTGGCTCAGGGTTACCCCTTTCAGCATGTTTTTTTTTTACCCCGAGCCACACTTGGGGTTACCGCCAGGGCTGTTAAAAAATAAAAAAGACACCTTTACTTTTGCAGGATCCTCCATCCAAGAAGTTTCCCAGCTTTACCACTTTACTCCTAGATGCTGATTGGTGGTTCAGTTCAGTGTTTCTCAACCTTTTTAACATGGGGGAACCCTTGAAATAGCTTTCAGGTCCTCAGGGATCACTTCTATAATTACTATATCCACAGATCACAGTAGATTAGTGTGGTGATCAGTGGCAAGAATTCCTTTTACAATGCTGGCCAATGGGAAGAATGTCACCCTTACAGGTAGCCAAAAAGATCATTGGGGTCACTTAAACTGACCTGAGAGGCGCAAAAAATCTACCCTGTTACACATTGCTGGAAGCTTCTAGCATCTGAACCCCAATTTCTCTGGAACGGGGGGGGCAGCGTAGTCCGACATGGGAAGGTGGGCCTGGACTCTACAAGCTGTCTGAGGATTACTGATCTGAAGTCAGGGTAAGGAGCCCCAAGCAGCTGATAAGCTCACCAGTCTCATGTGTATACAAAACACTACAGTACAAGAAAACTGGCAAATATGCCACTTTGAACCAATCCTGTGACATTCTGTATTCATTTTATCAAAGGGTTTATCTGAAGAGACTGAATACTTCTCTAGGCTGCACTGATAATCACTGCCCAAATCAATAGGACTGGTGCCTGAAATCTGCTGAGCAACCCAACTTTCCCTGGGGTCTCCTTCAGCTCTCGTACTGGTTCTTCGTGCTGGCTTTGCAGTACTGCAGGAGAAACATGAGAACTTGTTTTAAACCAATTATAATGCTGAATATTTTCTTCATGGTAGTGGTCTGATGTAGTAATAGTATGTAATCAATCAGATTGGAGCTAAGAGTGAGGAGTAGTAAAGCACAGTCACTGTACAACGAGTGAAAACTAAATATGTAATAAGCTATTATTGCTAACCCCATGTGCATGTAGAATCTCAAACTTTACACATACTAAGTGCCCCTGTGTACCATGCCAGCTCCATAAAGACACGATTAGACCAGTCTGATATGAGAGAACTCAGGTGACCTGCATAGAACCCTGACCTTAACCTTACTGAACCCCCTATCTGACATCAGTTGGGCACCATTTCCTACAGACACCCTCCAAATTCCTGTGGAAAGCCTTCCCAGAATAGTGAGTGGTATAGCTACAGAGTGAGACCAATTAGATATTAAAGTGGAACTAAATCTACGTTACTTATGGACCCTATTCCCCCGCAGGGCACTGCCATCTTCTTCTCTTCCAGTATATGATCTTGGGTCATCTTGATTGACCAGGCCGGGAAGAGATAACTCATGATTATTCAGTGGCTCAGTGGTTAGCACTCTGGCATTTGCAGAACTGGGTCCCAGGTTCAAATCTCAGCCAGGACTATTTGCATGGAGTTTGCAAGTTCTCCCCATGTTTATGTGGGTTTCCTCCCGGTACTCCGGTTTCCTCCCACATCCCAAAAACATGCAGTTAGGTTAATTGTCTGCCCTCGAAAATTGACCTTGGACTGTATTATTGACATATGACTATGGTAGGGACATTAGATTGTCAGCCCCTTTGAGGTACAGCTTGTGACATGAGGTACTCCGGTTTCCTCCCACATCCCAAAAACATGCAGTTAGGTTAATTGTCTGCCCTCGAAAATTGACCTTGGACTGTATTATTGACATATGACTATGGTAGGGACATTAGATTGTCAGCCCCTTTGAGGTACAGCTTGTGACATGA
Source organism: Pyxicephalus adspersus (assembly GCF_032062135.1). Lineage (NCBI taxonomy): Eukaryota > Metazoa > Chordata > Amphibia > Anura > Pyxicephalidae > Pyxicephalus > Pyxicephalus adspersus. The sequence goes on along the minus strand of NC_092861.1, from coordinate 150,223,655 downwards.
TTATGTACACTGTACAGTTCTGCGTAATATTTCGCACTATATAAATTCTGTATAATAATAGTAATTATTTATTCCAGGCACATGCAAAGGTATCCATGAATGCTGAGTATCCTGACAAACAAAAGTAACACTGCGTATGTACAACTCAGCTTTTTGCCAGACACCTGCAGACAGGCAAAGCGGATTATTATAAGTAATATCACCTGTCTCTTTTTGTAAAAATGACCGGCCTGATCATGTGTTCATTATTCCGTTTAAATTCCCATGCATCTTAAATGGGATGCAAAGCCAGTCCATAGAGGTGTGCTGGTCTGGTGACCACAAAACTTTGGACACCAAGAGTATGATTTCTATTTATAGTAAGATAATAACATTCACACAAAAATATTTAACCTTGCAGTGAAGAAAATGAAAGATTCTGCAGCTGGTTTCGCTTTACAAGAGAGCACAGAACAAGAATGAGTGGTGGGACAAAACATTTTTGTGCCGGGTATAAAATCTGATGAACTGCAAAAGTATAATAGTTTCCCTTTACAAGTGAGGATTTCTTTCTGCTCACTTATGTGAGTCATTCAGTTGAAGAGATTTGTTTTTCTGTTTCAGATGCACTTCTCTGACCCCGGGCCCCAGCTGCGATCGTTTCAAACTCCATATCCCCTATGCCGGAGAGACTCTGAAATGTAAGTACCCCTGTGCTAGGTACAATGGAGGATCATTAGGAGCAGCCCTGACCTAAGATTGTCATGTCCTTGGTTCACTAAGTTTTTCTCAGTTTGTAACAGTCGGGCCTTGCACAGAACTAGTAGAATTGTCAAGGAAGCCTGGTGTAGAGGCAGGAAGCAAGCAAAAGAGGTCAGATCACAAGTCAGGGGTCAAATACCAGGGATCCAGAAAACATACCAGTGACTCAGACCACCACAGACATAGGGAACACAGAAAGTGAGAGGAGGCGCAGGTGACACGGGGATAACTAAAGACACAGAGGAACACTGGAACAGCACAAGGGAACCGGCTGGGAAACAACAGACACACAGCCGCTGGACAGGGAAGCACTGAATTAAACAACAGGTGTAGAGGAAATGTTCAGCAGAGCTAGGGGGCTCAGTTCTAGTGGAGACAAGCTGCACAAATGCTGAGTGCTGCATCTGAGCTAGCTAAATAGCCGGGCTATTTAAAAGGCTATTTCCTGATTGGCCGGCGGGAGGGGTGATACTGATTAAATCTAGAAGAGCAGGTACACCCAGGCTCAGAACAGCCTGCATGCCCAGAAGAGAGTTGCCTGCGCTATGACGAGGAACAGGTAAGTGTGACATCCCTATCTGGCAGGACAGGAGACCTGAATTTTTTTTTGCTGCAGATAAGTAACAATTACAGGTCTTGTCCCACCTCCAGCTTGTGATTGGATAGTAAAAGGAGAAGCTAAAGCTTATCTGTGGTATTGCTTAGCTCTTCTTTTATCAGTATTCTCCTCTTCATTACATCTAATAAAACAGGACACCTATATTTGTTTATTTTTGTGCTGTCACCACTATATGGGCCTGATTTATCAAAGAATGGAGAAGATAGACTATGGAAGATCCTTGGTAATCCAGAAAAACCTGGATTGGATTTCCTAGAACCATTTGCTGTTAGTTGACAAATGTTTTAAATCCTGGACCAGACTCATCCTAGGTTTGCTGGATCGTCCAGGTTCACCTATGGAAGTCTATCTTCTCCAGTCTTGGAAAGCTTTAATAAATCAGGGCCTTTGACCATTATTCTGTGCCAATAGTTTTTCCATCTATGGCAATACTAGCTGGTGAAGCTATAAATAATATATGGCTAGTGAAAGTGAGTATTATGAATAGTTACCAGGGTATATATTGGATAGTTGGGCCCCTAAAATGCCAGTATGACCTCAGAGGACCTCAGTCTTCACGTTTTTAGAGAGCCTTGGGCACCAATGGTATCTGCAGTTTCCAGATGTGCAGGATTTCATGTCCACCATTGGATGCTGCGGTTCCTCCAACTGGCTGCCACATCACAACTTGTTTTCACTACCCAACCTATTCTGTATCACTACATTGAATGCTTTTTTTCTGTGGCCAAGTAAAATGCTACCCTTATATCATATTCTTGTCCACAAAACCCTTCTTATTTACACTCATCCAGAACTGGTTTTGAGTTTTTTTTCTCCCTACATTTCATCAAGTTATGGATGGGCTTGCAACATATCCAGGGATTGGAACAGTCTCTCCCTTTCCCCCTCTATCTATACCTGTTATACATCACAACTTCTTTAGAAAGCTCCCAACTATCACTTTGCACAGTTAAGAGTTGTTCACAATCATCTGATCACTAATTGGATCTGTAAGGCTGCGTACACATTATAGATTTTTGACAAAATACTAAAATATGCATGAACAAGCGTTCTGCTCTATGACGAGGGGGAAGAACAATTGAGCAGCATCCCCCTTCTCTCTCTTCTTTTCACTTCCATTGCGGTCGCTCGTCTTCTATCGTTCATTGATCCACCAGGACGTATTCTGTAAACACCTCGGATTCTCATCTGAGATGAGCCCTGCGACTCATATCGGCCAAGAATCATCTGATGTGTGTACAAAGCCTAAGTCAGCTATTGCGTGGTGATCACAAATTGAGGCAGGAGGCCTTGTTGAGAAAATAAACCTGCAGATGCCACTACAGACTGAAATTGGCATTGTGTATCTCTTCAATATTGTAAAAGTTAGATACAGTTACAGTTTTAGAAAATAAAAAATATACATTTATTTATTTTTTTGTCAGCTTATAGCTAAAAAAGCAGGGTTTTTATTTATAAAGAGTAATGATGTCAGCAAAAACCTGATGGAGATCCAAACCACCTATAATTTCTTTCTTTCCAAATCTGTAACAAAAAAGTTTTGTCTTTATCTGTGTTCTCCCCAGCCCCCTTTAGCAGGGCACACTACCTAGCATTTTTCAGTAACCACCTGGCTGTTTTTGTGAGGTTGTGTGAAAAGTTGGGTCACAATACAGGGACCACCATCCGACTACAGCTTTATCTCACCCAAGTTAGAAAAATATCTGGGAGAATGCAATTTATTTATACTTTATCTAGGTTGGGCTTCACAAATCTAATTTGCCATAGAACCTCCCTACCCCCAAACTGAACCTTCTGAATACACTTTCATCAGTGAAGTTGGGTAATCCAGCAAATTACGTCAGTTTTGTCACTGCTGATTCACAAGCTTGGCCACAACAGCCCTACCCACTGCCTTCTGGATTGACCGCCTTTGCTACTCGACCCCCCCCCCCCCCCCATTGTGATCTGCAGTGTCTGGAATGGGGGCGCTTGGGGCACAAATGTTGCAGGATTTGGCTCGGTCAGGGAAGGTGAAGGAAGAGTTTTGTTGCCTTTAAAAGCTTTGTGTATATCATAGTGACTATATTTGGGGCTTGTTCAGACTGCCATACAGGAACCTTTAGTTTATCACTAAGTGTTCTGTAAAAACCGAAAAAAGTGTATTGTGTTAATGTTGATGTTTCCACCTGTGTGATCTGTGTAGCTTAATTAGGAATCTCTCTGCCTCCAGCAAATGTCCATCCCTGTCTCTGCTTTCCCTCTCCATTGTCCCATTCCCCTGCTGGTGCACATAAAATATAAGTAAACCTGACTGTAATTTGTACAAAGTGAAGGAAGTGTCACTCCTGATAATATTCAATACCCTGCTATCTCCAATCTCCTACTTTGTCATGTTGTCAGATAAGTGAAGGGCCCTTCAGTAAGACTACGTACACATGTCTGATGATTTTCCTCTGATACTCACCTCATGTCTGATATCAGATGAGAATCTGGTGTGTGTACAGCACTCGTCATCTGTCATTCCATCATCCTGGCAGATCTGCAGACGACCAAGCATGGTAATGGAAGTGAAGGGGAGAGAGCACAGCGGGGTGCCTCTCCGTTGTTCTCCCCCTCCTCTCTCCATAGAGCAGAACGGTGCTGTATTTACAGCGCTCGTTCATGCATCCTTCAGTCTTTCGTCATTGGAAAGGATCATGAAAGAACATCCACTGACTATTATTGCATGTGTGTACCCAGCCTAAGCCCCGAACCTGATACAAGGGAATACTATGGAGCCTAATTTAAGTGACAGCTCTGAGTTTGCCCGGGGGCTGCCGATGTCATATCCCAATGATGATGCCCAGCACCAGTCTCAGGTTCCTGCAAGAATATAACATAATTACCAATTACATGGACAGTAGATGCATGCAATAAGGCAATTTAACATATAATCTTATTTAAAGATTGCTGCTGATAATAATATTATGAGGACAGTGACTCTTTAACTGCTTAGTCCTATTTACTAGTTGCAGAACTCATTTTTTAAAGAGTTAAATAATTATTTTTATTAATAATAATAATAATAATAATAATAATAATAATAATAATAAACAGTTTTTTTATAGTGCCAACATATTATGCAGCACTGTGCATTAAATAGGGGTTGCAAATGACAGATACAGACAGTGACACAGGAGGGGGAGAGGACCCTGCCCCGAAGAGCTTACAATATAGGAGGTGGGGGGGGGGAGTATCACACAATAGGATAATAGTAAAAAATAAATAACAATGGTGATTCCCACAGCTGCAAATCCCATTTAAAAGTGAAAGCACATTGTTTAATAGATCAGAGCAGCCCTTTCCACCTTTTAAAAATAGGGGAAACCTTGAAGTAACCTTTAGGTCTTCAGGGCTCCTCTTCCTAATTACTATATCTACAGATCACAGTATATTAGTGTGGTGGTTAGTGGGATGAATGCCTCTTACATTGCTGGTCATTGGGAAGAATGTCACCCTTACAGCTAGACAAAAAGATCATTGGTGTCACTTAAACTGACCTGAGAGATGCAAATTGCTCATTGATCAAGCGATATTTCTGTGTAAAGCAGTATTTCTCAACCAGGGTTCCTCCAGAGGGCGCTAGGGGTTCCTTGAGCAATTTTTGCCTCCCAGGTCAGTTTAAAGCTACGTAAACACTTCCAATTATTATCGTTGGTAAACGAACGACGAACGATCCTGCACGATATCTGCGAACGATCGTATAGCACCGATCCTGTACATACAGATAACGACACGATCGTTCGCAGATATTGTACACAGGATAGATGCGATCGTTTGAACGGTACAGGAAGTGACGTGCACCACAGGAAGTGAGCGAACGTTCGTTCACCGCGCATGCTCAGACCATGGACGATCAATGAACGACCGTACACACGATAGATGGTCAACGATCGCCGTCCAATCCGATCCGCCGGTCTGGTCGTTCATTTCCAACGACTATCCTCGTTCGTTGGCGTCGTTGGTTACTTTTTTTACGAACGATTTTTGCCCAATCGATCGTTCATCGTTCATTTCCAACGATAAAAATTGGAAGTGTGTACGCAGCTTAAGTGACATTCCATATCTTGATCTTTATCTTGATTTTCTTGATTATTTTTATCTTGATTTGGAGCCGCAATCATTTAGGGGTTTCATAGCTTTGACCCTCATTGAGGCATTAAACCAATATATAAATATATGAAAATAATTATATTTATAATTATAATTTGCCACCCAGTTGATCAAAGTGTTCTTCCCAGACCCTTTTAGCTGGGCGCACCACCCAGCACTTCTTAGTGACCACCCGGCTGTTATGAGTGATTACTGAAAAGTTGGGTCACAATACAGGACCACCACCCACCTACAGCTCCTTCCCACCCAGAGTAAAAGAAAATCTTAGCATAATACTGGATCATGCTCATACATCCACTAGTACATGCCTAGCATACCATTTGTCTGGGGTAACACAGGCAGTTCATGCTGTGCAGTATATGAAGCCTCTTATCTCTATTGCTGTGCGATGAATTATAATTGTGATATATGGTGAATGTCATTCATCAGCAAGTCACAGTACGTCCTCCCTGTCTTGTTAGAATGATCTCCTCTGCCAGGCGCTGATAGCTCAGACTAAACTTAGAGCTGCTCAGAATAACTATAATGAACAGGCAAGTAATAACCATGTTATTAACCAGCTGTGGGTGACATTTCTCTGCTTCCCCGAGCTGTCTCTACGTATTGTGAAATTTCTATATACACCATTTAAAGTGCCATTCCATTGCACTTCTTATAGACGTCTCAATTTAAGGAAATTCGTCATATTTTGCATATATTTGTTTTTTTTTGGGGTGTTACGGTGATTGACTTAAAGTACATCCTAAGTTCTCACATAAGCTTTCGTTTTTGATGCTTCTAAATGAGCCCTTTCAGTATTCTTCCCAGACTTGGAAGAAGCTGTAGGTAGGTGGTGGCCCCTGTATGTTGACCCAACTTTTCAGTAACCACCAAAAGACATCCGGGTGGTTCCTGAAAAGTGCCGGGTGGTACTGGGGGGGACACTGCAAATGCATGTAATAGGGGCCTTGACAGCCATTCCTTGAAGATTACATTAAAAAGGAAGTAATGGCAGTGACCCAGCTTTTGGAATGACAGCTGAACCCTCGAAGTATAATCAGCGTGGTCATTTGTCACTTTTACCTGTTGTTGGCTTCCCTTTTACCTATTTCCTGTAAGAAAACTTGCAATTGCAGAAAAAAAATACATTTTCTACTTGAAATTCCTTGGTAAACCTAACTTGCTCCTAACTCCTAAAAAATAAAAATGTTCATACTGAATAGTCAGTAAGAAGGGTAGTATTAGCAACCATTTTCTGTGATAGAAGTGAGATGTCCCCTAGGTGTTTATATGTAGATGAACCTAGATCCATCATGTTACTTTCCTCCGTGTGTATAACACTTTCAGTGATATGTTCGTCACTCCGCCACATCAGCTCTCAGTTGAGACCTTACAGTAAAATCTGCATGACCAGGCTGTCAGTTTGACAGCTGGTCCCTCCCTGTGTGTCAGAAGCCCTTACAGTAGTTCCCTGCAGATTACATCAAAACAGATGCGCTGCCAAGTGGCCCCTCAGGCACAGAATGGAATGTATTTTTCCAATTTACAACGTGCCTTACAGTTTACATTGGAACAGGTGCACACAGGTGGCTCCTGGAACAAAGAGAGGGGTTCCTATCTCTTGAGACCAGGCTGTCAATGCAGCGATCTCCCAAGAAAATTTTAATCTGGGTGGGAGGAAGCTGTAGATGGATTGCGGCTCCTGTATTAGGATCCAACTTTTCAGTAACCACCCAAAAACAGCTGCGTGGTTACTGAAAAGTTCTGGGTGGTGAACCCAGCTAAAAGGGTCTGGTGGACACACTGTATTGTGTATCAGGAGCCATGACAGCCATTCCTTGCAGATTACATTGAAACAGAGGTAATGGCGGTGACACGGAAGGGACCCAGCTTTTGGACTGACAGCTGAACTACCAAAGTATAATCAGCGGGGTCAGTTGTCACTTTTACATTTTGCACTTTAAATTTCTTGGTAAATCTAACTGGTTTCCAGGTGTAGGTGGAGGATTTCCGGACACAGGAGGTTCTTTTTTTGGCTTGGACTACATTTCCCCTATTTATATTATTTATTTTATCAATGGCTTTTCTTAGCTTCAAACTTAGTCACCGCGATTTTTTAATTGAATTACTGTCATCATTTGTCTCCTTCATAGTTAGGAGGTAATTGGTCTATTTGTTTGGCTCAATATAAGCCCTCTTGGTGGGTATGTACCTCCCCGCCCCCCAATCCGGTTTGTTACTACCCTGTTTCCCCGATGATAAGACACTGTCTTATTTTTTTTTGAAGGCCAAAATATGCTCTAGGGCTTATTTTCAGGGGGATGCCTTATTTACCCATGAAGAAGACTACAGTACACAGTTAT
>NC_092861.1:150192516-150215236 GCF_032062135.1 Pyxicephalus adspersus | reverse complement strand
ACCCACCGCACCACGCGATTCTGGTAAGTAATCGGTGGGTGGCTTATTTGCGGGGGGGGGCTTATTTTTCATTTTTACCTAAAAAGGGGGGGCTGTCTTATTTGATGGCCCTGCCTTATCATCGGGGAAACACGGTAAGTGCTGATACTTACACTCCCTTATTTTTAGGGAAGTAAGAACCCTTCTATGTTTTATGCTCATTCCTGAAGAAGCAGCTTGTGCTCTGTGAAACGCGTTGAATGATATTAATTTTCATGAAGTTTTCCCTTTAGTAAAATCAGTTTCCTTAAGTGATATTCATACAGTAGATAGAGCTTTGTACATATATATATATGCTTTGCCTTTTTTTTAATTGGATTGTTTGGTATGGTTTTATTTATTAGATTTATTCAACATTTGATATTAACATTTTATCTATGATTGCCCTGTTACAGTCCCACTTTCTGAACTTTCTTGTTCATTTCTTTCTTCTAACTGGTTCCTAAAATAGAAATGTTCATACTGATTAGTAAAGGTAAGAAGGGCATTGCAACCATTCGCTTTGCTGTGTAGTGTGCAGGCCTGTGATAGAAGTGAGATGTCCCGAGTGTTTATATGTAGGCTATCCTAATTCCATCATGTTACTTTCCTTGGTATAAACACTTCCAATGATTTATTCATCACATCTTACCCTGTGAGAATTGTTCTGTTCTTATGTGAAATTGGAACAAGGAAGTGACAACTGCCCGGTGCCTCAGAAGGCCTGCAAGCAGACAAAACAATTATAGCACATTAGAAAATATATAGTGATAAATAATAATTTCTCTGTAATAAGTGCATAATATTATAAAGTTATATAAAAACATAAAAGACTAAGATAATAAAAATACATAAAAAACATTATCCACTGTATAACGTTTTGGGTCTTTATTATATTGATGTTAATTATACATTCTACACATTTCGCAGAGCATGGTCCACTTCATCAAGAACATAGCTAGGGGGCACCAAGCCCCATGCAGCTTGTTAGTTATGTTGGGGGCTTTGCATCATCAATGTTCCTGAGCTGCTCCTGGAGCAGCTGCAATTCTCAGAGCTCAGTGGAATGGATATGGGAACGCTGTTATATTTGGACATTAGTTAGCGGTCTCAGTGTGCAATAGCAGCAAGTTCCTGCGTGGTTTTCAGCTGCGTTAACGCTTTCCACCGGCTGCTTTAACACCCTTTTATTTTTAACATCAGCTGAAATCATGATAGCCACACGTTTGCTGCGGTGAAGGGGGGCCAGCGATGGCTGACTTCCTTGGTAAGCATATATTGATCCGATCACCCACCGGAAATCATCTGCAGATCGCTGATTGCCTGAAGCGTCTCTCTGCCAGAGACTGCAAATAGCACAGCGGGATTTTTGTGCAGTTTAACTCCTTTCTTGCACGGCGGAGCTGAATTTCAAGTAGCTTTGGGATCAAAATGGATTTCAAAGTTAGTTCACAGACAAGCAATTCAATTTGCTACTAAGCAGACTTATCATCGACTTCACATCACAGAGGGGAAAGATATTGATCTATTTCCAGAACACTCTGCAGGGAGTTAGGCTGACCTAGAAAGGATTTTATTAATGATACAAAACTTCTGCCCATTATTATTATCATCCAGTATTTAAATAGCGCTGACATATTGCGCAGTGCTGTACTAAGTCCATTTTCAAGTCACTAGCTGGCCCTCAATATCCCTATCATAGTAATATGTCACTAATACAGTCCAAGGTCAATTTGGGGTGGGGGAAGCCATTTACTGCATGTTTTTGGAATGTGGGAGGAAACCGGAGTACCCAGAGGAAACCCACACAAACTCAGGGGGGAACCTGAAAAATCCATAGAAATAGTGTCCTGGCTGAGATTCCAACCTGGGACTCAGGGCTCCAAAGACCAGAGTGCTAACCCCTGAGCCACCATGCTGCCATGCTTATCCCTAATATCCAGCAATAGAAACCTAAAGGGGGCCTTACAGTAGAATTGCATTTTAGTTATGGCCTCCATTCCTCCATTTCAAAATGCTGGAACAAGAAAGAAAATACACCTACTGCCCCCATTTCTTCCCATGTGCTTAGGTGAGGTTGAAATGCAAAGTAACCAAAGTCTTGAGGGGATTCACTAACGTATTGAGCTGTGGCTGTGTTGTGAAATTTAGGTTGTTCTGCACACCCCAAATCTCATTGGAAGGAGGGGAATCTTTACCTCCTTATGCTGAGTACACACGTTCAATAATTGTCGTTATTGTCATTCAATAATCTTTCATGATCCTTTCCAATGACAAAAGACTGAACGATGCATGAACGAGCTCTGTACATACAGCATTATTCTGCTCTATATAGAGGGAGGAGGAGAACGATAGAGCGGCACCCTGCTGCACTCTCTTCCCTTTACTTCCATTACTATCATTTATCATTTGTAAATCTGTCAGGACGGATCCATGAACCACGTAGGACGAGCGCTGTACACACATCAGATTCTCGTCCGATATCAGCCCTAAGGCTGAGATACTGGGTGATCCAGCAAACCCGGAACGGATCTAGTCCAGGACTGAAAACATTTGCTTTTAGGAAATCCATTCCAGGTTTGTTGGATCACCCAGCTTCACTGATTAAAATGTATCCTCTCTAGCCTTTAATAAACCAGGCCCAATGACTCTCAAAAAGTCTCTCAAGTTTTAAGAAGCTGAGGTTTGCCAATAACCCAAGTTCGGTCCCTGGCACAAAACTACTGAACAGGGCAATCTACAATGGTAAACTGGTGCCAAAAATAAAGCATTAGGCGGTTTTATTTCTTGTTCTTCTATCACCCTGACAAAACGATTCTTGGTTTTCAGGAAATCATTTTCGAGAACAGCTGTGTGCTGATAGATCTTTAAACTGTCTTTCAGTGTGTGTGGTTTATGCCATTTCTCAGGAATTCTGTTAGTTTTCTCACCAGAATTTCTTCTTACACGTCAGGAGCTGGAGATTCTATGTAGCCTCCGGATGCTTTGCTCTGCCAGAGTTTGTAATGCTCAGACTTTGGGCTTGATATATGAAAGCTCTCCAAGGCGCGGGAGGATACACTTTCATCAGTGAAACTGGGTGATCCAGCAAACAAAGAATGGATTTCTTCAAAGTCATTTGCTATTTGTTAACAAATGTTTTCAATCCTGGACCAGATCCATTCTAGATTTGCTGGATCATCCAGCTTCACTGATGAAACTGTATTCTCCCCAGCCTTGGAGAGCTTTCATAAATCAGGCCCATTGTTTCTGCAATATTTCAGTTCATCTTTTTATCTTTCTGAGCAGGGTATTTCATCCTTTCTCAGTGCTATCATAGACTAGGCAATACGTTGTCAATCTAAATCTGTGCAGGCAGCTGATTTCTGTGGCTGGAAACTATCTTATTAAATGGTTCTTTTGCAAAGATCAATAGGTATTTACAAAACATTCCAGTAGAATACTAGGTTTCATCAAACAGTTTCACTTTAAAGATGCAGAATCTGTTATTCTTGAAGATATTAAAGATGCTACCAAGTTCTTCAGTTAATCAAAGGTGCCGTAATAACTATATTTTTTTAAAGGAAACAATCAAAAAATCAGAAACACAGAATACTTTATTGCATTATGTTATTTTCCCACCCAATATTGGCTTTGTGTTGCCATTTAGAAGACATGTATTCAACATGGCCATGTAAAAATGTGTGCAGACGTTTCCATTGCTGCTTACCTATGGAACCCAATACATTCTCACCTTATACAGCTCTTTAAAATAACAATATATTAATAATAATGTAGAATGAAATCCCAGCCAGCATGCTGTGCCCTACACATCTTCAGGATTATACCTCTTTCCCCTCCTATTACATCTAAAGGTGGTTACATCACCCCCCCAGTGCTACTTTTACATTAGCTTTCAACCTGGATTATATTATTATTAATATTATTACACACTATTTATATAGCACTGACATATTACGCAGCCCAGTTCAAAGTCCATTGTCATGTCACTAGCTATCCCTCATAGGAGCTCACATTCTAATGTCCCTACCATAGTCATATGTTGGTATTACAGTCTAAGGTCAATTTTGGAGAGAAGCCAATTAACCCAGTTGCATGTTTTTGGAATGTCGAACGAAACTGGTGTACCCGGAGGAAACCCACACAAACACAGGGAGAACATGCAAACTCCATGCAGATACTGTCCTACCTGAGATTCAAACCTGGGACCCAGTGCTGCAAAGGCTGGAGTGCTAACTAGCGAGCCACCATGCTGCCCAATATACAAAATATATTTCTGCTCCCCTATAAATGTACTTTGAATTTATTTCCCACAGTGTACAGGAAAATCTGAAATGCGTCAGAATTAAGAGATTTATGAAAAGGTTGCTAACTGCATCAAGCATAATACTTTAGCAGGAATTTTGTTACATGCAGAGGTATATGTTGAACTGAATAGATAATATTTATTCAGTTTTTTATATCCCATACATGCCTGCCAAGAGGAGCAAGGGACCTTCTTTAAGGAGGAACTAAACTCAAACTTGCCTGAAACAAAAAAAAAAACACTTACCTTAAATCCCGCAGAGCAATCGATCGTTCGGGAAGTGTCTTCCATCAGGTCCTGTGTCGTCCAGCCATCCGTTCCTGAGCCAGAGCGCCAGGCGCCGGATTTTTCGCCTTTTCTACGTCACCCGACCCCGGTGCGAGATTGGGTGACTTTGGTTTTCTACCCTTTTATGTAAAGTGAAATTTCTGAGTTGAGGTGCACTTTAACTGTTTTGTAACACTTGGGAAATGAATACATTTTTAACTAATGTTTGTTGTTTAATACACAATGCCAAAGAAACCCTCTGTCCATTAATATTATTTTTAAAATTATTAATATTATTAATAAACAGGATTTATATAGCACCAACATGTTATGCAGTGCTGTATAATAAATAGGGGTTGCAAATGACAGACAGTGGCACAAGAGAAGGAGAGGACCCTACCCCGAAAAGCTTACATTCTAGGAGGTATCACACAATAGAAGGGATATTGTCCATCTTTTGATTTCATAACTAAGAAGGAAGATACAATAATGGATGTTTTTTTTGTTTTCAGGGGACATCATGTTTAATGCCCAGTACCCAGAACTGCCTCCTGATTTTATCTTTGGGGAGGATGCTGAATTTTTGCCTGAGCCATCTGGCCTTCCGGTAAGCTTTACAATGAACATTCCAGAATTTCATAGCCTCTCACTGCTGATTTGAGCCTTTTGTCAGTGTAGCATCATTTGTTTATGGTTTCTGCTGCTCACTGCTTTGTGTTTCTGCTCTTGCATATCAATGCTGCACTTTTTGCTTTTTTAAATAGTCCTAGTGTAAAATACTATACAGACCATACAGACGTACGGGAGGCTCTGGCTTATTTAATTCCGATTTTAAACTGTAGAAAATTAGCAGTTTATGAAGTATATTTTGAAGATGCTCTGTCATTTGCTCAGTCATTGTATGGGACAAGGTGATGGAGTCTGCATATAGCAGCTATTCTTACCAAGCACCACTATTGGAGCAGAAATTACAGGTGTTAGAAAGCACACGGTCTCCATCATGTGATGATACATGGCTATGAAAACTCTGATGTCCCTGCTCTAGTAGCCCAATATGAAGTGCTAGACATGTGTGCAGGAAAGTGTAGATTTTAGTTACTAGAAGATTATATTACTAGAAGATATAAATGGCAATTGAGCCACACACTGAGTTTATCCTAAATAAAGTTTATTGCTCCAAATTAGATATCCATTCGTGCTGACGCGTTTCACCCTAAATTGTCTTGGTCATTGAAGCCTCATTGGGGACTGTGTGTGTCTGCCCATGTTGGTAGCAATAAAAAAAGTTCAATTTTAGATGACATCATTGGTGTGTGGCTTTGTGTCCTGTTAAAAAATATTTGGATCTGACCTGCCAGTCAGTAATCCTAAACACTGTCATGTGGATGGGTCTATGAGGCCATTCTTGTTTGGGTTGTGACAGCAACAGACCAGATATACAGGGATGCTACAGCTGGGGAGAATCATGGCTTTGGCAGGTTGAATACCTGGGGGAAAATGTCGCTTTTGCCCTGATTGGATAAACGTGTCACTATAAAGTAGATAAAGCATGTAGGTTAGGTGGTCAGCACTCTTGTCTGTGTTTGATGCCACCAACTCCACTATCTACAGTCATGAGGGAAAAAGTATACCCTCTTTTAATTCTAAGGTTGTATGTATCAGAACATCTTTATTATTACCTTGTATTTATATGGCGACAACATATTACACAGAACTGTAGAAAGTCCATAGTCATGTCACTAATTAAAGGGCTCACAATCTAATGTCCTTACCATAGGTATACTTTATTATTACAGTGTAAGGTCATTTAGGGCGAAGCTAATGAACCTAACTTCATGTTTTGTAAATGTGGGAGGAAACCGGAGTACCCGGAGAAAAACAACACTAACGGAGAACATACAAAATCCTGGCCGAGATTCCAACCTGAGACCCAGAGCTGCAAAGGCCAGAGTCCTAACCACTGAGCCAACTGTGCTGCCTGCATAATTAAATTGCTATCATAGACTAGGCAATACGTTGTCAATCTAAATCTGTGCAGGCAGCTGATTTCTGTGGCTGGAAACTATCTTATTAAATGGTTCTTTTGCAAAGATCAATAGGTATTTACAAAACATTCCAGTAGAATACTAGGTTTCATCAAACAGTTTCACTTTAAAGATGCAGAATCTGTTATTCTTGAAGATATTAAAGATGCTACCAAGTTCTTCAGTTAATCAAAGGTGCCGTAATAACTATATTTTTTTAAAGGAAACAATCAAAAAATCAGAAACACAGAATACTTTATTGCATTATGTTATTTTCCCACCCAATATTGGCTTTGTGTTGCCATTTAGAAGACATGTATTCAACATGGCCATGTAAAAATGTGTGCAGACGTTTCCATTGCTGCTTACCTATGGAACCCAATACATTCTCACCTTATACAGCTCTTTAAAATAACAATATATTAATAATAATGTAGAATGAAATCCCAGCCAGCATGCTGTGCCCTACACATCTTCAGGATTATACCTCTTTCCCCTCCTATTACATCTAAAGGTGGTTACATCACCCCCCCAGTGCTACTTTTACATTAGCTTTCAACCTGGATTATATTATTATTAATATTATTACACACTATTTATATAGCACTGACATATTACGCAGCCCAGTTCAAAGTCCATTGTCATGTCACTAGCTATCCCTCATAGGAGCTCACATTCTAATGTCCCTACCATAGTCATATGTTGGTATTACAGTCTAAGGTCAATTTTGGAGAGAAGCCAATTAACCCAGTTGCATGTTTTTGGAATGTCGAACGAAACTGGTGTACCCGGAGGAAACCCACACAAACACAGGGAGAACATGCAAACTCCATGCAGATACTGTCCTACCTGAGATTCAAACCTGGGACCCAGTGCTGCAAAGGCTGGAGTGCTAACTAGCGAGCCACCATGCTGCCCAATATACAAAATATATTTCTGCTCCCCTATAAATGTACTTTGAATTTATTTCCCACAGTGTACAGGAAAATCTGAAATGCGTCAGAATTAAGAGATTTATGAAAAGGTTGCTAACTGCATCAAGCATAATACTTTAGCAGGAATTTTGTTACATGCAGAGGTATATGTTGAACTGAATAGATAATATTTATTCAGTTTTTTATATCCCATACATGCCTGCCAAGAGGAGCAAGGGACCTTCTTTAAGGAGGAACTAAACTCAAACTTGCCTGAAACAAAAAAAAAAACACTTACCTTAAATCCCGCAGAGCAATCGATCGTTCGGGAAGTGTCTTCCATCAGGTCCTGTGTCGTCCAGCCATCCGTTCCTGAGCCAGAGCGCCAGGCGCCGGATTTTTCGCCTTTTCTACGTCACCCGACCCCGGTGCGAGATTGGGTGACTTTGGTTTTCTACCCTTTTATGTAAAGTGAAATTTCTGAGTTGAGGTGCACTTTAACTGTTTTGTAACACTTGGGAAATGAATACATTTTTAACTAATGTTTGTTGTTTAATACACAATGCCAAAGAAACCCTCTGTCCATTAATATTATTTTTAAAATTATTAATATTATTAATAAACAGGATTTATATAGCACCAACATGTTATGCAGTGCTGTATAATAAATAGGGGTTGCAAATGACAGACAGTGGCACAAGAGAAGGAGAGGACCCTACCCCGAAAAGCTTACATTCTAGGAGGTATCACACAATAGAAGGGATATTGTCCATCTTTTGATTTCATAACTAAGAAGGAAGATACAATAATGGATGTTTTTTTTTGTTTTCAGGGGACATCATGTTTAATGCCCAGTACCCAGAACTGCCTCCTGATTTTATCTTTGGGGAGGATGCTGAATTTTTGCCTGAGCCATCTGGCCTTCCGGTAAGCTTTACAATGAACATTCCAGAATTTCATAGCCTCTCACTGCTGATTTGAGCCTTTTGTCAGTGTAGCATCATTTGTTTATGGTTTCTGCTGCTCACTGCTTTGTGTTTCTGCTCTTGCATATCAATGCTGCACTTTTTGCTTTTTTAAATAGTCCTAGTGTAAAATACTATACAGACCATACAGACGTACGGGAGGCTCTGGCTTATTTAATTCCGATTTTAAACTGTAGAAAATTAGCAGTTTATGAAGTATATTTTGAAGATGCTCTGTCATTTGCTCAGTCATTGTATGGGACAAGGTGATGGAGTCTGCATATAGCAGCTATTCTTACCAAGCACCACTATTGGAGCAGAAATTACAGGTGTTAGAAAGCACACGGTCTCCATCATGTGATGATACATGGCTATGAAAACTCTGATGTCCCTGCTCTAGTAGCCCAATATGAAGTGCTAGACATGTGTGCAGGAAAGTGTAGATTTTAGTTACTAGAAGATTATATTACTAGAAGATATAAATGGCAATTGAGCCACACACTGAGTTTATCCTAAATAAAGTTTATTGCTCCAAATTAGATATCCATTCGTGCTGACGCGTTTCACCCTAAATTGTCTTGGTCATTGAAGCCTCATTGGGGACTGTGTGTGTCTGCCCATGTTGGTAGCAATAAAAAAAGTTCAATTTTAGATGACATCATTGGTGTGTGGCTTTGTGTCCTGTTAAAAAATATTTGGATCTGACCTGCCAGTCAGTAATCCTAAACACTGTCATGTGGATGGGTCTATGAGGCCATTCTTGTTTGGGTTGTGACAGCAACAGACCAGATATACAGGGATGCTACAGCTGGGGAGAATCATGGCTTTGGCAGGTTGAATACCTGGGGGAAAATGTCGCTTTTGCCCTGATTGGATAAACGTGTCACTATAAAGTAGATAAAGCATGTAGGTTAGGTGGTCAGCACTCTTGTCTGTGTTTGATGCCACCAACTCCACTATCTACAGTCATGAGGGAAAAAGTATACCCTCTTTTAATTCTAAGGTTGTATGTATCAGAACATCTTTATTATTACCTTGTATTTATATGGCGACAACATATTACACAGACCTGTAAAAAGTCCATAGTCATGTCACTAATTAAAGGGCTCACAATCTAATGTCCTTACCATAGGTATACTTTATTATTACAGTATAAGGTCATTTTGGGCGAAGCTAATGAACCTATCTTCATGTTTTGTAAATGTGGGAGGAAACCGGAGTACCCGGAGAAAAACAACACTAACGGAGAACATACAAAATCCTGGCCGAGATTCCAACCTGAGACCCAGAGCTGCAAAGGCCAGAGTGCTAACCACTGAGCCAACTGTGCTGCCTCCATAATTAAATTTGATTACTTCAAGTTATTGCTGCTGAAAGTAGTTTTACAAGTTATAGATTTATGGTGTAAATTTTTTCACACATTGCTTTCCAGTTTGCATCATCTGTTTTCTGACATGCTGACCTTCGAGGAAAGAATCTACCTACATATTCCTCCTTCCAATTTTGTTGCAGAGCCTTGGCTTGCTGAAGTTTCTTTGGGATCCGACATTTCCCAGTGTATCAGATGCTCAGTCATCCTCTGCACTCAGGAGACAGTACTGATGTCAATGACGGCAGGTAGCACCACATCCTACAGAGCGTCCAAACTACCAGAAACTGTCCAATGCTAAAGAAATATCAGTAACTTCAGCTCTGCAAAAGAGAGAAGATTGATGAAATAAGTTTGCTTGCTATAGTGAAGTACCTTCTGGTTGATTGACAGCTTCTCTGACCATTCAGCAGATGAGACAGTGACTTCCTATAAATATAACTGCCCCTTTTTCGGGACTGCATGGCGTGAACTAATAATAGATCCATTGATGGGTTCATCAAGTAATAGGACTAAGTTATCTGGGAATTCAGAAGATATAAATACATATATATATATATATATATATATATATATATATATATATATCGTTTGTGATTTTTCCTTTTAAATTTTAATTATTTACAGGCAGCACTATAAAAAATGTACAAAGGACATGGACAGCATTTACAGTTTTAAGCTGACGACACTAAGCCCAGGCCTCACAGTTAGCAGTAGCATTGTCCGTCGGCCTTGTGCACACATTTAGTTGCTATTAGACCTAAAATGAAGCACAACAGCCGACACAAGTAGTGCCCATGAAAGACTGACAACCCCTTTGCTGCTAACTGCGAGGCATTGACCTAAAGTTGTCACCCCAAAGTGTGTTCACTAGCAGGATTTCTAGATAAAAAACTTTGCAATAGATTCACAAAAAATAATTTCACTTGAAGTCCAGCTATGGCCATGAACACCAATGTTCTCCCCAGCCCCTTTCAGCTGGGCGCACCACTCAGCACTTTTCAGTAACCATCGGCTGTTTTTCAGTGGTTACTGAAGAGTTGGGTCACAATATTGGGGCTGCCACCTGCCTTATGAAAATTTCCGGGTTGAACACTAAACACTAAATATACAGGGAGACGTAATTCCAGAACAGAAAATATATTTTGGGTTACACAGTATTCTAATTTTCCTGCAAAGATAATGTTATCATGACTTCATTTCTTGGCTCTTCTATTTGCAGTCACATGTGCTTTGGGTAAACCTTTTATTGCCTTTGTCTTTACACATTTTCCTTTTCAGTTTTGTATAAATAAATTGTTTACCTTCTTTATCCCGGATCCCCCTGGCTGTATTAACAATAGGGTGTACCAGAAGGCAAAAAGAAAGAATAAGGAAATTCCTATTACAAATAGTCCCCACGTTCCCACTGATATGTTACTAACTTCCTAGAGATTTACAAGACCGGGTCTTCTGTTATATGTGGATCCAGCACTAATTCTGGGGTGGAGGGGTCACTGAGCAGGAAGCAGGACACGTGTTAATACCCAAGAACTGACAATGTTTTTTTTGCTGTTAACTGAGAAGGGAAGTGAAATTCCCTTTAATTTCGCTAGAAAACCATTGGAGGGTTTGGTAAATATTGTAGACTTAGCTTTTTTAGAAAGGAATAATTGGAACCTCTGCTGGCTGGGAAGAATTAACCTCATTATTAGTCCGGTTTCCTCCCACATGTCAAAAACATGCAGTTAGGTTAATTGGCTTACCCCCAAAATTGTCCTTTATTAATAAAGGACAATTATATATGTCATTAATACAAGACTGTATTAATGACATATAACTATGGTAGGGACATTAGATTGTGAGCTCCTTTGAGCGACAGCAAGTCACATGACTGTGGACTTTGTACAGCGCTGAGTAATTTGTCAACGCTATATAAATACTAATACTTTAGTAATAATATTAGACCAGGTGACCCTGCTTTCACTGAGACAGAAACTGATAGAAAATCAAGTCTTTTATTTTTAGGTTATACTGCTGTCAACCATAACATTTAAAGCAGAACCAAAGTTCCAAGAATTCTAGCAGTTTTAGGAATATGAACAAGATCAGGCCTGTCGTAATTGCAGAAAGGTTACTGGCAATGTCCCTTCTGCAATAATCTCTCCTATCTGCCTGATAACTCCGGGTTTCTGACAACAAGCTGAGCTGCACATGTGCAGCGTCAGTTTTGGTTATCAGGATGCACATGCCAGAAATTAATAAACTCCCATGTTCCTGTGCAGGAGTAACATCATCCTGGTCCGGCCACGATAGACAAAGATCGTCTACTGGAAAGGAAGATGGCGAGGGATTGGGGGCAGGCGATGATTGTGGGTTGAGTTCCGCTTTAAGGCCAGTCAAGCTTCCTCCTGCCGCCATCCTACCCCAGTGGTTTTGCCAGTGTCTTAGTGGAATTTTTACGTCAGCTCGTTTTTTCCAGTTGCCCAACAGGTCTTCTCTCCTTTGTGGCCTGCAGTCCATATTGTAAAAATCTGCCCCCAGCTGCTGATTGTATTCCAAATGAACCTTTCTGGGTAATTCGGATTCATGAACAAATAGGCAAAGAGGTACTTTTAAGGCATAAAATTAGGTCAATATTTAAGTTAAACCACCTGAGCGTTACACTGAGGTCTAGATTTCTGTACCAAAAGTGATCCACTGTTTTTCATGAAATTTTTTTTTTTAAATTGCAGACCTGTAACTTACAGAAATATGTCCGAACAGGGGTTCTAGTAGATAATATGAATATAAAAAATGTATTTACTTTTATTTTTTTTTATTTTTTTGTATTGGATTGGATACTGGAGTTTGTATTCAATCCAATACAAAATGAGCGTTTGAATTTACCAGTTATGTACTTTGTATTATTTTATATTATTTTGTATTGGATTGGATACAGGAGTTTGTATTGAATCCAATACAAAATGTTTGAATGAGTTTCAATTTGAATTTCCCGCACACGCGCCGATGGCATCACGCACGCAGGGAGAAGCCGTCCGGTTTTTTTTTCTCCGCCGGATGGCTTCTCGTTTCAGAGATCATCCGGCGCTGGAAGAAGAAGGACGTGGACGATCAGCGGGACCAGGTGAGATGCCGGCCGGCCGGCAGAACACAAGATGCCGGCCGGCTTCTTACCGGTCCCGCTGGCACCCGACGAAGGCACCCGACGCTGGAGAGGGAGATCGACGGACGACGATCGACGGAGGACTACGCTGGAACACGAACACGACGCTGGATGAGCACAGCAGGACCAGGTAAGGAAGGATGGGAAAAAACTCGGGGTTAACCATCCTAGCCATTTTTTTTTAACCGTTAGGAGGTTAAAGAGCATCCAATATACAACATACAAAGTACACAGAGTATGGCAATAAAGTACACAATAATACCCCTTGGCCAGAGTAATGGTTCTTCATCACAATCACAATCTCTTACGGTGATCGCACATTATACGGTTGTCTCTGTGCCCGACGCGTTTCGTTCATGGGCTTACTCAGGGGACTTTTAGAAACTCATAATTCATAGGGATTCACTTATAGTGGTTCATGTTCTAATCACAGAAATGACGATGGAAGAAAAGGATGCTTTATCACTGAAATTAGAAGTTGTGTGGAGGGCGCTGAGTAATATACCCAGGGGGTCAGGTAAAGCTATCTGGTACTATATAAGGTAGCTTCCAAATAAATTAGTTAGAATTTCAAATAAATAAGAATTAGATTTCTATACTCCACTGAGCCTGCACATGTCTTTAGTCTTTTATGGCATCAGTTGGATTGCTTTTAAACATCAAAGGACTTCCCACAGTAGCCCTGATTAATTAAAGCTCTTCATAGCTCGAGAGGATACACTTTAATGAGTGAAGCTGGGTGATCCAGCAAACCTGGAATGGATTTCTTAAAAGTCATTTGCTATTTGTTTGCAAATCCTGAACCAGATCCATTCCAGGTTTTCTGGATCACCCAGCTTCATTACTGGTAGGCTCACCAGGTAGAAAAAAAAGAAAACGTGAAAAAAGAGCAAATGCAGCTGCTACACCCAAGAACAGGTGAGCTGCAATATATTAGATTTTTTTACATTAAGGTTTTGCCTCCGGCCACTCACATGGGCTAGCTTAGCCTATCGCACGTCATATATCCAAATCCACATTGAAGCGGCATGATGTCAGTGTGAATAGCAATGGTTCCTCGGTATCTGTGAGTCATGAGCTGCTGACATCAGAGCCTTGTCCTCCACACTCCATGATTCACCCGTTGTGTAATTGTCATCACACTTACAGGGAATGCAATCAGCACTACAAATAGAGATAAATGTGTGTCAGAGTGACGTGAGTATGTCACAGGCTGCAGGAAACAGGGACTATTATCTCTCCAAATGGGAAGTGACATTGCCTTCTTACAATACATAGCATATCCTCCCACAGAGCCAGGATCACATGAGATCAACGTAATGGATCTCAGTCCCACTCACTGCTTCTTTAACAAAGGAGATTGTTCTTCTCTTCTCACTGTTGTCACTGGAACAAAGTTTAACAGCAGTGACTTAATGCAATGCTTAAAGAGACCCTGTACTGCTTAAAGAGACCCTGTCTCCATCCATTCATGCTGCTTAAAGAGACCCTGTCTCCATCTATTCGTACTGCTTAAAGAGACCCTGTCTCTATCCACTCATACTGCCTAAAGAGACCTGTCTCCATCCATTCATACTGCTTAAAGTGACCCTGTCTTCATCCATTTATACTGCTTAAAGAGACCCTGTCTCTATCCATTCATGCTGCTTAAAGAGACCCTGTCTCTATCAATTCATACTGCTTAAAGAGACCCTGTCTCCATCTATTCTTACTGCTTAAAGAGACCCTGTCTCTATCCACTCATACTGCCTAAAGAGACCTGTCTCCATCCATTTATACTGCTTAAAGAGACCCTGTCTCCATCTATTCGTACTGCTTAAAGAGACCCTGTCTCTATCCATTCATGCTGCTTAAAGAGACCCTGTCTCTATCCATTCATACTGCTTAGACAGACCCTGTCTCCATCTATTCATACTGCCTAAAGGGCTCCTGTTTTCATCCACTCATACTGCATGAAGAGACCCTGGGCCTGATTTATGAAAGCTCTCCAAGGCTTGAGAGAATGCACTTTCAGAAGTAAAGCAAAAGAAGTAAAACATGGAATGGATTTTTAAAAATCATTTGCTATTTGCTAGCAAATGTTTTTAATACTGGACCAGATCCATTCCAGGTTAGCTGGATAAGCCAGCTTCACTAATGAAAGTGTGTTCTCTCCAGCCTTAGAGAGCTTTCATAAATCAGGGCCGCTGTCTTCATCCATTCATACTGTCTAAAGAAACCCAGTCTCCTTGCATTCATGCTGCTTAAAAAGACCCTGTCTCCATCCATTCATACTGCCTAAAGAGACCCTGTCTCCATGTGACGTGGGTATCCCACAAGGCTCCCATTCTGTCTTTACTGCGGCAGTAAATGGGGAAGGGGAGGAGCTTCACCCCTTAAAAAAAAGATTTTAAAAGAAAAAAAAGATAATTTTTACCTTACATAAAAGTTTGTCTTCCTAACTTTTCAGTATCCACCCAAAAGCAGCCGAGTGGTTTCGGAGGGACCGGGGAGAACACTGATATCACATGTTCCTCTTGTGCTGCCAGCCTCTTCAGTCTAGATTCTTGATACTACCAGTTGATCCATTACTTTTCCAGTACTGTATCAGAATGACAACATTGTCTGTTTTTCAGAGAAAATTATTAAAGTGTTGTCACCCTGTACAGTGCAGTGCTCAACCCCGGGTGGTAAGAAATTGTAGGCGGGTGGCATCCCCTGTATTGTGACCCAACTCTTCAGTAGCCACATAAAAACAGCGGGTGGTTACTGAAATGTGCTGGGTGGTGCGCCCAGCTAAAAGGGGCTGGGGAGAACACTGCAGTGTAATAATTGTAACCTTGCTCCAGCAATTATAGCAACTTCTGTCTTTAATAAGGGGAATAGTTGCAGCATAGCTGGTTCTTTATAAATCATAACTCTTTCTAAAATGAAAGGTTCACTTACAATGTCTGGGTCCCTCTTTCTTGCCAAATTGCCTACTGTAAGTGAAATAAAAAGTGAAAAAAATAGAAATATTCTTCTCTCCCCTCATCTACTTCATCACCGGGCTGTTCTCCTGGACTGTTTGCTTAGTGGAAGATTAGGGTAAGCCAAGTATAATTTTATTTTTATAAAGCATTTTATACCTATAAATTGTAGGTGATTTGGGAACGGGGGGACCCAGGCTAGTTGAACCTTTTGGTCCACAAAGAGACCCAGTCTTTGCTTTGAAGAGGGAATAACTTCTATCCCCTTACTCTCCCTTCTATAAATTGGTTCTTCATTGCAGCCAGCTGATCACTGCACATAAACCTAGAGGTGTCCTCTACCCTGGAAATCCCAGCCACTGGTGGCCATGGAAGATTACTGACAAGTTCCCTTTTTTGCAGCCAGTTTTCAGGGCTGTGGTTCTCTTCTTTTAATAGAACGAAGACCACTTCTTCTTTTTGTGATAGCGGTTTATTTTGAAGAGGGATTTGTCCACCTATATCCTGCCACCTCTGCAAATAAAGCGGAAAGTATTTCACTCTTATCTACATATGTCCATCCTGAGATCTCGGAGATAACTGGAATACGTACACTGAACTGTTAGTGATAAGTCACTAAATTCCCTACCCCAGGGCTTTACAAAAAAAGGCCACCCATGAACTAAAAAGCTGTAACTTTACCTAGAAATGTTTCTGGTTTTCACCTAAAAAAAATCAGATGATCAGATCTGTTTACTTATAATACAGGAATACCATATAAAAGATCCTATAAATGTAATATTTTCATCCACCCACAAAAGTAATTGATACTTAATATTTATTTTATAAAATCAGACTTATTATTACTAATATTATTGGTATTATTAATATTATTATTATTAATAATAATAAACAGTATTTATATAGCACCAACATATTACGCAGCGCTGTACATTAAATAGGAGTTGCAAATGACAGACAGATACAAAAAATAACACAGAAGGAGGAGAAGACCTTGCCCAAAAGAGCTTACAATCTAAGAGGTGGGGAAGTATCACACAATAGGAGGGGGATATGGAATGGTGGGGAGTAGTGAGGGTTTAGGAGACAGAAGGAGACGGGTTGGTGAGGGTGAAGCGTTGGGATTTGAGGGCTCTTTTAAATGAGCAGAAAGTAGGAGCAAGGCGAATAAGATGAGGAGGATCATTCCAGGGAGTCGTGGCAGCTCTAGAAAAGTCTTGTGTCATGTCTATTGCGAAGAAGTTATGAATCGGGAGGTCATAAGTAGGTTATTGGTGGAGCGAAGAGACCGGCTAAGGGTTAGTTTTCTATCAGGTCAGAAAGGTAAGTGGGGCAAGACCTGTGGAGGGATTTGTGTATCAGGTAGGTAAGTGGGACAAGACCTGTGGAGGGATTTGTGTATCAGGTGGGTAAGTGGGGCAAGACCTGTGGAGGGATTTGTGTATCAGGTAGGTAAGTGGGACAAGAACTATGGAGGGATTTGAAGGCAAAGTACAGGAGCTTGAATTTGATTCTAAAGGGAAATGAAAGCCAAAGAAAAGAACTACAAAGAGAGGCAGCAGAAGAGGAATGGTGGGAAGGCTATAAAACTTTATCTGGATAACTGAGGCATTCATTCTGGGTAGATTCTCCCTTTACTATTCTTGTTTTAAAAATGTTACCAATATTTTGAAGCTGTCACCAGAACAAGAGGTGAAGGGCTCATTCATGTTCAGGTGTTAGCTCTGCCTACCTTTGTAAAGCTTTTCTCTCTACCTATGTAATGTCCCTTGCCTTCATAGTAATTACAACTTATTATTTTCTATTTCCAGAGTTTGGCTGAGTGGGACCCATCAAACTCGGAGTGTCTCCTGCAGGTGGTGAAGGAGCTGGTACAGCAGTATCACCAATACCAGTGCAGTCGGCTCAGTGAGAGCTCTCGCCTCATGTTCGAGTATCAGACTCTACTAGAGGAACCACAATATAGAGATAATATGGAGATCTTTGCCGGGAAAAAGAACAACTGGGTGAGAACACACTCTCTCTACAAGGCTGTGGTAACTGTAATGTATAAGTATGGGTGGGGGGGGGGTTATGCAACTGAACATAATAAACAAAAAATCCATGCTCACCTGTCCCAAATTATTTGCTATTGGGCTGCAGGAAGAAGCTGCTTGTAGTGTCTCCCCTAAGGCAACAGTTAACCACACCACAACCTCACTGCCAATCTGAACATAGCCAAAGTGTGTAAATAAATAGTACATATTAAAAAAAATTATTCTTTTTATAGTTTACCCACAACAGTATACATTTTGGGAATGCAGTGGGAATGCATGTTCTATGTGGGCAACGCTTCTCTTGCTCAGGGAGCATTGTCATCCTAAGACAGGAAGTTGAGTAAAAGCCTATTACTGTTAGGTGCACAAGGTAAAAACAAAAAAAAGGAGAAAATATTCGGGACTTTACCTCTCCAACACCTGCATAGCACTTTAATATCAGTTTTGGGTAGAGCACTACGTTCTTCCTGGCCTTTTTTGGCCGAGAGCACCACCCAGCACTTTTCAGTAACCACCAGGCTGTTTTTTGGTGGTTACTAAAAAGTTGGGTCACGTTATAATTCTTAATAAACAGGATTTTTATAGCGCCAACATTTTACCCAGTGCTGTACATTAAATAGGGGTTGCAAATGATAGACAGACACAGACAGTGACACAGGAGGAGGAGAGGACCCTGCCCAGAAGAGCTTACAATCTAGGAGGTGGGGGAAGTAGCACACAGAAGGAGGGGGATATGGAATGGTGGGTAAGTAGTGAGGGTTTTAAGACACAGAAGATGGGTTTGAAGGGCTCTTTTAAAGGAGCAGAAAGTAGGAGCAAGCCCAAGGAGTCCTATAGAAGCTGAAAAGACAGAAAGGTAAACTGCAAACATGTTTAGTGGTGTTGATTACATGTCTCTTGGGACTTGCCCTACCTGGGCAAAAAAATGCAGTCCCTGAAAATGCTAAATGCCCGCCTTGCATTGACCTTGAACATATGTGCATGCTTTCACCTTGACCAGCACACATGTCCAGGTCAGCGACTCTGAAAGCAGTAAAGCCAGAGCTCTGAGCAGTGACAACCTTCTCAAACTTCAGATTGTCTGTAATATAGATCTGTTGAACCTGCACAACTCTAATTCACCAGCTGATGGCGCTCTCTTTAAACCGGTCTCTACATTTCAGTAAATTACAATGATGAAGGACAATTTCCTAACACTAAACTGAAGTCTTGTATGCAAAGTAAGACACACATTATTTATGAAGGACTGAAAGAGGAAATGGATAGTGTTTATTTCACTCAGTCCGCACAAGGATACACTTTCTATTGGGTTTTTCCCAAAAACTAATTGACGGTTGTTAGAAGATTACTGTTTCCTTGTCTGATAAATAAGTTACTGTGTGCTCGGCCATATGTGCCGCACTGCATGCTGGGATGAAACCTGAAAATGAAAGGAAATGCATATTGTATAATTAGCGTAGGCTCAGTTATATGATGTTAATGTAAAGTTACAGACAATTTGTGTAACGTCATTGTTTTTTTTTAAGCTCCTGCAGGGCCAAACTTCTACGTGATGGCATTTGTGTTTACGATCTGCTGTATTTTATCTGTAGTAGTTTCATACACCTTCGCATTTCCAATGAGGAATCCCGAAATTTAGGCTAATAACTTGTTGATTTGTTTTCCTTTCTTGTTACTTAGACTGGGGAATTCTCTGCCCGTTTCCTCCTGAAGCTGCCTGTAGATTTCAGCAATATTCCCATCTACCTCCTCAAGGTAAAGTCTTACCTTGATTTATTATTAGTATTTATTATTATTATTATTATTATTATTAATATTGTTATTATTATTATTATTATTAGATACTATTTATTTAGCCTCAACATATTACGCAGCGCTGTACATTAAATAGGGGTAGAAAATGACAGACAGATACAGACAGTGACACAAGAGGAGGAGAGGACCCTACCCAGAAGAGCTTAAAATCGTATTAACTATTCTGTACCAAGGGGAACCTGTCATATAAAAACCTGATACATTTTTATTTTACATACATGAGAGGACATGCAACAAAGCTGAGGGTTGATGATTTCACATTTGTAATCTTTTCATAATACCATTTCTTAGGAGGAGGAAATTGGTTGGATTAGTCTGGACAGGTAAGAAAAAAATACCATTCCCCACTACAGCTGATAAAGGATCTAGTGCTAATTTTGTCTAGGAAATGAAACAGAAAAAAGTTCAGGCTGGTCATTATTGCAGAAAGAGACAGGAAATTTCCCTTCTGCAAAAATCCCTTCTACCTGCCTCATCGAAAAAACTGAGATGTGCAGTGTCAGTTTTGTTTGCCAGAATACCGGGCATTCTCGGCTTCCTCTTCACGTTCCAGGAATGAATGAACTCGCATGCAGGAGGTATTTCATCCTTGCCCAACCAATCAAGAGTTAGGCAAAGTCGGAACCATAATTGAGCAGAGTACAACTTGCTGAGCCAGACATCATACAATAGCAGCCAAGCTGTTTATTCACAAAGGCAGATACAGCTATGCATCATTAAGGGAACATCACATATACCTCCAAATTCAGGTCAGATATCCAAAGTGAGAGATAAAGTATGTCTTCCCTTCAATTAGCCAAGAGAGAGTTAATCCTCATGTCAGTCCCTGGGTTCCAAATTTGCCTAAGACTTTGTAATTGCCATTTCATATTTGGTATCTTCCCTGAAGAAGCTGATCTTCTGCGAAACGTGTCAGAATTTTTCCAAATATTGAAATATGATCTTTGGGATATTTTTTATTGACATTTTTTTTGCTATAGTAGTACTTCAGTATTTTTAAAAAATGTTATTAACTAAATACAGGTATGAGATTTTAATGGCACACAACTCATTGCTTTCTGTGAAGTTCAAATCTAAGGAACATATCTCTCTTTTTCTGTATATGATGTGTTGAATTCTAGGAGGTAGCAATTTAAACCCTGTTATTACACGAGGTGGGAAAAATTGAATCTCTTTTTTTTTCTTTTTAAATATAATGAGTTTTGACGGTAATTTCTGCATCTGCTGTATTTACACAGTAAAGTTTAGCTGTTGTTTTGGTAGTAGGGAAATGTGAGGGTGACAGAAGGATAGGACGGTTACAGATACCCTGTGTATGTTTAGACATATGTAGCGTGCCAGAAAGTTTGCTTAGATGGCTGCTTTGATCCTAATGCACAATTATTATTAAAGTGCCCGACTGTCAAAAAAGGAGAAATAGATCACTGGTATCTAAGACATTATAACTAATTATATTTACAGGTTTACATAAAGAGAAAAAAGAAGATGGTTTCATCATTGCATCATATAACCATTTTGTTATCCACCCATGCTTTTATTATACTTGTTCTTCTAGCAGAGTGTCAATTCAGGACTGCAAGAAAACAGTTCCACCCACTTGTTCAAAGTGCATGTAAACACTGACGATGTATTTCTCTATTTTTATTTCTTTAGTTTGTTTATTATACTATTCAAAGCACATTAGTATACCATGAAAAAAAGCATTCATGTTCTTCCCAAAATCCCGTAAAAAAAATCATTGCTCCCAGCTCTTTTTTTGGATTACAGAACCCTAAAATTACAAAAAAAAACTTCTTCTCCATAGATAAAGTACTTAAGCATTGTCACCCTAGGACAAGGGTGTTGTTTCTGGCAGGAATGTCTGGTTAAAATGAAAGAATGCTAATATGGCACATCTATGGATTGGTAATGTGTAATATATCCAGCGTTTTCCCCAGCCCCTTTAACTGGGTGCACCACCCGGTACTTTTTTAGTGACCACCTGTCTGTTTTTGGGTGGTTACTGAGTTGGGTCACAATACAGGAGCTGCCACCTGCCTACAATATCTTCCCAGCCATCTTTTATTATTATTATTAAACAGGATTTATATAGCGCCAACATATTATGCAGCACTGTACTTAAAGTAGGGGACCTTTAAAAACTTTTTGGGCTGAATGAATTTCAATTATTTTGTCCTTGGATATTAATTATATTTTGATCTGAGGTGTCATTCAATAGCTATTATATCTATTAGCAGACCGAATTAAATGCCTAGAGCAGGCTTTGTCAAGCTTTATTTTTATGGGGGAAACCTTGAAATAACTTTCAGGTCTATAGGGAACCCCTTCTATAATTTCTAAATCCACAGCTCACTGTATATTAGTATGGTGGTCAGTGGGAAGAATTCCTCTTATATTGCTGGCCATTGGCAAGAATGTCACTCTTACAGATAGCCAAAATGATCATTGGTGTCATCTAAACTGATCTCCTTAAGGAGGAACTAAAATGAAAATAAAAAAATTACACTTACCTTTACTCCCACAGATCCCTCGATGGCGCTGGATCTTCCCTCAGACTAGTCCTGCGTCGTCCTGAATTCTTTTTTGTCCCGGCATCACCATTTTCTTTGTTCTTTTCCAGTCTTCTTGCTACGTCACCTGATCTCGCACTGCCCAGGTGTGATATTGGGTTACATTGCCACTGTGAAGGGGCACTCACTGCGCATGCGTGAGATCGGCATCTCTTTCCCCCTAGTGGAAAAAATGCCCTTTCTGTGCATGCCCAAGACCAGGCATGCGCAGAAGAAGTAGCCAGAGCCTCTCAACATTATTCAAGAATTAAAGGGGCGGTGCTGCACCTTTTTATTTTATTTCTTTTAAAAAAAAAAGGTGTTGCACTAATATATATATATATATATATATATATATATATAT
>NC_092861.1:150166342-150192495 GCF_032062135.1 Pyxicephalus adspersus | reverse complement strand
ATAGTTTGTTGGTTTGTTCCCCCGACACGTTTCGCCCAAACCGAGCTTCCTCAGGGGTAAGGGAAGATTTAGTATTATTGCTGTGGCTTTTTACCGCATCAGGAGCCTTGTGATACCGAATTTCTACTTATAAGTGATTTGATAGTAAGACCGATATCAGTTTGGACGTACTGCTGGTGTTTCCAGATGTCCAAGTGCAGTGTACAGTGTGATAGAAGCTTGAAATGTTTATTCCAGGACTTTCATATCCACAATGATTGACATCTCTGTCTGTCTTAGTAGAAGTAAATGACAGTGATCCAGCAGGGGAACATGAAGTGTTGTCTTCTTGTATGGAGTATTTTCAATGTGGTATGTGGGTGAGCAGCGGGAAGCTGTCCAAAAGAGGGCTATATATATATTTATATATATATGTATGTATATATATATTTTGCTTTATTTATAAGGATTGTCTACCCTTTTATGTAAAGTAAAAATGTTGATTTTAGGTACGCTTTAAGGAACCCCTAGCAACCTCTGGAGTAACCCTAGGATTCCACAGAACCCTGATTGAGAAACACTGGCTATGATATCAAAAAAATATTGAAGAGACATTCATGTTGCGTTACCCACTCTAAACAGCTCTCAAGTTTCTTACTTTAACCTCTGAGATTCTATGAAAAGTACAATGCAAACTTCAATGAACAAGCCAAGTTTAACTCATACTCTTATAACTCAAAATACAGCAGAAACTTTCACTATAGCTGGACAGTCCTCGTTGGATATAAAGGGGGGCGCCGTGGTCCAACAGTATACCTACAGCCCGGTGTAACATGCTAAATATCACACTGCA
This sequence comes from Pyxicephalus adspersus, assembly GCF_032062135.1. Classification (NCBI taxonomy): domain Eukaryota; kingdom Metazoa; phylum Chordata; class Amphibia; order Anura; family Pyxicephalidae; genus Pyxicephalus; species Pyxicephalus adspersus. The sequence goes on along the minus strand of NC_092861.1, from coordinate 150,191,663 downwards.
GAGTCAGGTTTCCACAGTACATGCCAGCGTCTGCCATAGATCAGTGTAGCTAAGAACAGATTTGTCCGTCGTCGGGTTCTGGGCCACAGATGACTTTGGTTTGCGGCAGGCTGCCTAATAGTTTTCGTCTAGACATTATGCTAAAGCAGAATGAATTTCCCTTCTTTCATCCGCAGTCTCCCCTCCTGGCAGCAGCACCAGACCGTCCCTTATCAGCATTTGTTGTCTGCTCTTTGGAAGCCGCCTTTGCACATCCATATCTTCTGCTTCACATCCTTATATACTGTACATGTTCTGGGAAAGGCTGCTCTATGGTACAGCATATGTCAGCCTGGCGATGGATGATTGCGGTTAGAGATGGAACAGACACATCTGCTCTGTAGAACATATGTCTTCATTATAATATAATGTACTCTATAATGAAGTCAAGATAAGATAAAGGAATGCTTGACTTATGTTCTAAGAAATCTAGGAAAAGCTTAAGGAAGCTCCCTGAACAAAAGTAAAAGAAAAATACTTCTGTATTCCTTCAAAAATATAGATAGATGGATAGATAGATCGGTATCTAGATAGATATAGACTATATTATTATAAAACTATATTTATAAAGCACCAACATATTACACAGCGCTGTACATTAAATAGGGGTTGCAAATAATAGACAGTGACACAGGAGGATTAGAGGACCCTGCCCCGAAGAGCTTACAATCTAAAGCCGCATACACACTTGCAATTATAGTCGTTGGAAAGGATCTTTCACGATCCTTCTAATGACTATTATTGCACGATGCAATACATGATGCATGTACATACAGCACCATTCTGCTCTATGCAGAGGGCAGGGGGAGAGTGACGGAGCGGCACCCCGCTGCATGCTCTCCCCCTTCACTTGCATTACGATCGTTCGTCATTCATAGTCCGTGGATCCACCAGGATGGTCGTTCGGACAATGTACAACGTGCGCTGTACACACTTCAGATTCCTGTCCGATACCGGCCGAGAACCATTGGAAGTGTGTACGTAGTTTAAGAAAGGCTAAAAGTATGTGGACATTCCTCCCAATGATTCAATATAGTTCAGCATATAAATAATATTAATATGCCACACAGCTGGGCCATATTGTTCACAGGCTCACTATTAGGGTGTTTTTACACTGTGCAAAGAATCTTACCAAAACATGATAGTACCCATGGAAGATTGGTTTGGGCTTTGCCAAAATTTACCCCTGTCCCTTCAACGATTACCAATATTGTTTTATTTCTTTTACTTACTGAGACAACAATACCATGATTCCTGCAGGGGGTGCTGCTTTGAGGCTGCATCAACAGGGTGCTAAATATATAAATTACTAATCCCAGAACTACAACTACCAATATCATTTTCCCTACACATTATATGCTGGATTTATTCAAGCTCTGCAAGACTGGAGGAGGTAGACTATTATTGGAGAACCTGGATGACCCAGCACACCTGTGCAGGTCCATTACAGGTTTGCTGGGTCATCCAGGTTCTCCCTAGATAGTCTGCCTTCTCCAGTCTTGTCTTATATAAATCGGGCCCTGTGTGTGGGCAAGCCTTAGTGAGTCAAGATATTACATTATTCTGCTGGGAAAAACAAAATCAGTGCTTTGCATTTCAGTGCAGCAGAGGCAACACTGACAGATTACTACAGGTCATTCTCTGGGTTTCTGGCAGATCAACAGGTATTATTCTGCTCTTTTAAGACGAAACATGCTGAAATGTGAATGGATTGATATCCCTATTTAATGTACAGCCCTGCGTAATATGTTGGCACTGTATAAATCCTGTTTAATAATAATATTTTACTGAATGCCTTTTGCTATTTTTTTTTTTAAGACATACACTTTATTCGTTAGATTTCTTTTGTATAAAATAAATACAAATCAGTTATTTCATTGACAGGTCAGTACGTCTGGCCTTTGTGATGACCTGTAAAACAGGCCATTCTTACCTATGTAACATCCGTCCATCTTTTGCAACCTCAGTAACTTAGGGTACACACATGCAATAATTGCAAAAGACTGCACAATGCATGAACAAGCTCTGTACATACAGCACTGTTCCACTCTATGGAGAGGGGAGAAGGGGAACGACAGAGCGGTAACCCGCTGTGCTCTCTCCCCTTTACTTTCATTATGATCTTTCTTGTCCGTAGGTTCACCAGGACAGATCCACGAACGATGAACGCTGTACACACGTCAGATTTTTGTCCGACATCAGCCCTAAAGCGAATATCAGACAGCAGTGATCTGACGTGTATACGTAGCTTAACATTTGGCATTGGGAAAAGAGTAATCAGTCAGTGAGTTATAACAAATATCAAAACTGCAGAATAAAAACAGCCAGTTTAATTCCATGACATCCTAATTTTGTGCGTCAACGCCACCGGAAAATTGTTTTTTGTTTTTTTTTTTAAATTCTAATTAATCAGCTTCGCCTTTTATGGCTCTGGCAGCCCTCCTGTAATGAATTCCGTTAGCGAGAGGTACTGGCCACAATCTGTGTGTGATTCACGTTCAATCTAGCGGCAGCATTCACTGCCTGTGACACTCCAAGCATCGGAAATATATCATTAATTGCTGGGAGAGATAAGAAGATATCATTGCTAATTAGGACCTTGTTTATCTTAAAGTGTAAATGTAGTTAAAAGGCTTAATACAGAGTTCTCATTAGAATAGTTTTTACTTACTGCTAACGAAACAAGCTTTGGATATTTTAAAGAGAACCTGTACTGTAAAAGCTGTTACCACTCAAAAGACGATGCACTGTTCAGCAGATTTATTAAGAATATTGAGCAATGTGGGGACCAGGAAGTTAACAATCTTTAAAGTGGTTAGGCTAGAAACACACGTGGAATGTTTCTCGTCTGATAATCGGCTCAGGGCTGATATTGAACGAGAATCTTGCGTGTGTATAGTGCTCATCCATCGTCCGAACGACCATCCTGGCGGATCTGTGGACGATGTATGGAGTTTCCCATGATACAAACAAACATTGGATTGTGCAGTATTGTACTGAAAAACAAAAGGATTTGGCAAACAATGATGTTAAAAGCAGCAATGGTTTAAAGAGCCTGTTCACCAATGCTAGAAGTCTAGCAAACAGGATAGGGGAGTTGGAAGCCTTAATGAGTGTGGAGAATTATGGCATAGTTGGCATTGCTGAATCCTGGCTTTGTTCTTCACATGACTGGGCTGTCAATATTCCTGGGTATACTCTCTTTCGTAAAGAAAGAGTCAAACGAAAGGGTGGTGGTGTCTGTCTGTATGTGAGAAGTTATCTAAAAGAAAGAAGAAATTGCTGAAATAATGCCTCAACCTCATCGATTGAAAGAGGGAAAAAGCGATGAGGTTGAGGCAATATTGGTGGAGTTGAATGTGGGGTGGAATAACACACAATTAATTATTGGAGTCTGCTATAGCCCCCCCAGTGCTAAGGAAGAAATAAAAAATCAACTACTAGTACAGATAGAAAAAGCAGCAAAAAGTGGAAGTGTTTTAATCATGGGAGATTTCAACTACCCTGACATTGACTGGAGTAATGGCACTACAGGAACAGCAAAAGGGAGGAAATTTGTGAATTAATTACAAGATAATTTTATGGTACAGTTTATAGAAGCCTCAACTAGAAATTATACTCTGCTGGACCTAGTTCTTTCTAACAATGCAGAGCTTATAACAAATGTGCAAATAAAAGAGAATCTGGGTAGCAGTGACCATAATATGATTTCATTTATTGTAAGCTGTAAACAGGAAGCAAAAACAGGAAAGATAAAAACATTTCATTTTAAGAGAGCAAATTTTCCATTATTAAGGGCGGCTCTCTGTGACTTGGACTGGGAGAAAATATTGTCCTCAAAGAACACAGAACAGAAATGGGAATGTTTCAAGTCTGTTCTACAAAAGCAAACTAAAAAATATATTCCAATGGGTAATAAGTTTAAGAGGCTAAAATTAAACCCCATGTGGCTTACAGCTGATGGTAAAAAAGCCATAAGAAACAAGAAAAGGGCGTTCCAAAAATATAAAAATGAAGGATCACCTTCATCGTTTGAAAACTTTAAAGAATATAACAAAAGATGTAAAAAGGAGATAAAATGTGCAAAACTTCAAAATGAAAGACGGATTGCAAAGGAAAGTAAAACAAACCCCAAAAATATATTTAATAAAAATGAAATATAAAAAAAAATATTAATAGCAAAAAGATCTGATCTGAGCATGTGGGCTGGGGAAAAAGAAAAGGCAGATTTACTAACCACTTTTTTTTTTAGCTCTGTGTACACAAAGGAAAATTGTCAGAGCTCAAGTCCAAATTCATAATAGCAATGTCACTGCCTTAAATTGAGTCACAATGGCTCAAAAATGATATGATTGAGAAATAGCTGGGAAAAATTAGGGTTGACAAAGCACTGGGACCTGATGGATTACATCCATGTGTCCTCATAGAGCTGAGCTTAGTTATGGCAAAGCCATTATTTCTAATTTTTAGAGACTCCTTAGTCACTGGCAAAGTGTACTGATGGATTGGCGTAAGGCCAATGTGGTTCCTATCTTCAAAAAGGGGGCAAAGTCATTACCAGTTAACTACAGACCAGTTAGTTTAACATCCATAGTTGGAAAGGTCCTAGATAGTTTGATAAAGAACCACATACAGGAGTTTCTTCTAGAAAATATTATTTTAAGTGATAGTCAGCATGGCTTCAAGAAAGAGCCAAGTTGTCAAACAAATTTACTCTCTTTTTACGAGGAAGTAAGTAAACAGGTAAACAGTGGAGTAGCAGTTGATATAGTGTACTTGGACTTTGCTAAAGCATTTGACACTGTTCCCTACAGACGGTAATTATGCAAGTTAGGGTCAATAGGTTTAGAAAAGTCAATCTGTAAATGGATAGAGAACTGGCTTAAAGATCGCATCCAGAGAGTTGTAATTAATGATTCATACTTTGAATGCTCTAAGGTTATTAGTGGTGTACCCCAGGGTTCAGTGTTGGAACCTTTACCTTTAAAACCTTGTTTAACATCTTTATAAATGATATAGAGTTTAGAATTACAAGTCCCTTTTTTTGTCTGTGTGTGAAGCTGGCATGATGTCGCCCGCAGCTGCAATCTATCACAGGACCAGACGGTTTCTCTGTGGGCCCTACCTTTGGGGTGCCCAACCAAAAAGCCTCCTTTATCTCAGGGGAAATCCTTTTCGCATATTTTGGGTCCATTTGGGATCTTGTTCCCTTCAGACGATACACACACAACATATGATCCATCCTGAAGAAACATATACTGCTAAATAATCGTGCTCAACCTCGCCAAAACGTTACGACACCCCTGAAGAAGCCTAAATTAGGTGAAACGCGTTGGGTAACTTACTTATGTTTGCGACAACATTGTCAGTATATGTGATATACCTTGGATAACGTTTTATATTTTTGCTAGTAGTTCATTGTCTAGCTCCCCTACAGGGCCGAAATGGTAATGATCTGGAGTGGTACCTCCAGTGGTTACCAATCACTGTTTTGTTATGTATTATGATAAGGTATCATAATCATATACAAAATATATATGTTGTTGCCAAAAAAAAACTTCTATCTATGTTCTTTTTATACTTGAGAGGATAAACTATCATAAGAGAACCTGGCTGATCTAGAAATCCTGGAATAGATCTTTTCTAGGATTCAAAAGTTTGCCAATTATTAGTAAACGATTTTAGGTTTGCTGGATCACTCAGGTTCCCCCTTCATCACGTCTGTTTTCTCCAGTGTTGGAGAACTGAAATAAATCAGGGCCATTATGTATATTTTTCTCTGTACATCATCTTATTACTGCTGTGCAAGTGACCTTTGGCATTTGTACCCCTGTATTGGCATTACATTTCCTGGCATTGCCCGCTGCTGGACGTTGGTTCCCTGATTTTCTCTTTAGCTCTCTGATATTGCGTGACTGGTTGCAGCCTGCTCTCCTGTTGTAACTTGTAATCTGTGTCATTACTGTAATATGTGACCATAAATATGGGATAAGCCACTTGGAATGTCGCAGAATAATTGCAGGGCACAGCACAGTAATAGCACTTGGCTCTCTCCGCCTCCAGCCCTCCGTTTCACACAAAACAAGAACATGATCAGAGGCGGCGTTTTCAGATGCGATCTCCTTTCTCTCCCGCTGTGTTGTTTTTGTATTCAGTTTTCTCTTATCCATCTTTTAAAGCACTAAAGAGGCTTTTTTATTACTGATACAATGGCTGCTGACTGATTCATAACCAGCATTGGCGGTGCTAAACTTTGACCTGTGTCACACCCATCTGACTTTATTTCCATAGAGGACCCTCAGCTATCTGAAACTTTAACCTAATCAAAAAGAATTGGTTTGTACAATTTTACAATTTTTTTATTTTAACACTTGATGCATTTCTGTGTGCTAAAATATATTTTATGGGACCTGTGCCTTTGGAAAGAATTAAAGCCCTTCTTGATCTGTAGTCTAGTATTTTGCCCTGTAGTCTAGTATTTTGCCCAGGCATAGATGATGTCAAAAGTCTGCTGCAAGCAGGAGAAAGAAATTCTTCAGTCTCCTTTACTGATTAGACTGCAACATTGTACCTGTGCAAAAGTTAAAAAACTTACATGGTGCATCTTTCTGCAGAAAAATAGAATTATGTTTCATGGGCAGCACAGTGGCTCAGTGGTTAGCACTCTGGCCTTTGCAGTGCTAGGTCCTATGTTTGAATCTCGGCCAGGACACTATCTGCATGGAGTTTGCAGGTTCTCTTCGTTTTTGCTTGGGTTTCCTCCAGGTTTTCTTCAAATTCCAAAAACATGCAGTTATGTCATTGGCTTCCCCCCAAAGTTAACCTTAGACTGTATTATTCTAGAAATCATACAGCTTTTTCTTAAAGCAATCTATAGAACTTGCTGAAATGACTTCCTGAGGGAGACGATTCCACATTTTCACAGATCTTACAGTGAAGAATCCCTTCCTTATCCGGAGCTTAAACTTCTTTTCCTCCAGACACAAAGAGCGCCCCCTTGTTCTTTGTAATGATCTTAAAGTAAATAATTGGGAAGAGAATTCCCTATATGGACCGTTTATATATTTATACAGGGTGATCATATCCCCACTTATACGTCTCTACTCAAGGAAGAATAGATTCAGTTCAGCTAATCTCTCCTCATAGCTGAGCTCATCCATTCCTTTTATTAGTTTAGTCGCCCTTCTCTGCACTCTCTCCAATTCCACAATGTCCCAAAACTGGACTGCATATTCCAGATGTGGTCTGACCAATGCTTTGTACAGGGGCAGGATTATGTCTCCATCTCTGCAGTCTATTCCTCTTTTATAACAAGAAAGTACTTTGCCAGCTTTAGATATTGCAGCTTGGACATGTTGAAACATCATTTTAAAAACTGATTAAAGTTTTATGATTTCATTTTGTTTTTTGTTTTTTCTGTTTCCACTTTCTCCGTAATTCTTGTCCTGCACACTTAGGGTCAGAGGGCCTTTGTACCCAGGAATCCAGGTTCTCGAACTTCACTTTGACCTTGGAGAGGAATTCTTTTGTTAATTTAGGAGGCTCTTATGAGTGAAAACATTAATTATAATCCTTGTCTCAGGCTCTTTACTGACTGGTGGGGACACAATAATTGTCTCTCAGCGGGAGGCCTGTTTGCAAAAGTAAACAGCTCTGTCTCCTTTCTGCAGTCAGTTCTGTTTACAGACCCAAGAAGAAGTGGTTTGTATCATAATAACCTTTTTCTTGGTTGAACTTTTGACATGCCACAAGTGTGTTCATTCACCAGCTTAGTGTCATTGCAGAATTACCTGCTAAGGTGTGTGTTCAAATACCTTGTGCTGGGTAAATTCAATTGGAAAGTAATAATCACGAGGACCTGAAAACCTGTCAGTTGTACAATTGACAGTAATTTGCGATTTGGAAAATTTGAAAGAAAGTTTGTCACTATTGGTAGTAAAATTATTATTAATAATAATAATATTAATAATATTAATAATAATAAACAGTATTTATATAGCACCAACATAGTATGCAGTGCTGTCCATGAAATAGGGGTTGCAAATGACAGACAGATACAGTGACACAGGAGGAGGAGAAGACCCTGCTCGAAAAAGCTTACATTCTAAGGGAAGTACCACTCAATATGAGGGGAAATGGTTGTTCACTTGTGTCAGTTTTATGTACAATACGTAACGGTGAAAAAGAATTGATCCTTTGACTAGGTTCACACTGGCGGTGAGTTTGTGGTCCGTTGACGGGCCACCTCATTCTAGGAACCACTACATTGTAGCATCTTCATTTGGCTGCTCCAAAGGAATGAATAGGGTGAGTCAGTTCCATAGGGAAAGAATAGGGGACAGCATTGAGCGGCACAAGTACCACTCATTGTCCCCAGCTATCAAACGTTCAGATGATGGTTCTTTAAGAACAAGTGCTGCGGTGCGAGTGTTCAGTTGCTTGGCAAGGTGCCATCCATGGGGAGCTGCACGGGATCTCTTGATCCTAAGGCAGATCTGAACCTGCTCTAACTTTTTCCTTTTCATCTTTATGTGTAAATAGACAACATGTTGGCCAGGGTCAAAACAGCAACACACCGCTTGCAGTACAGTGGTCCCCCTAGCAGCATCGCAATTGCAAGAGCACTAAGTGGCTTTCTGTTCAAGTATACAAGAAGGGGAAAGTATGGTACGAGGCTTGAGGTTTGAGAATGTTATATGGTCTATAACCTATAGCTGTTCTGTTTACTAACAAAAAACATTGTTTAGGAAGCTTAAAGAATTTACTTTTACACAGAGACTGGAGAAGATACACTATCACGAGAGAACCTGGGTGATCCAGCAAACCAGGAATAGATATCTTAAAAATCATTTGATGTTAGTACATTTTTCAGTCCTTGACCAAATTCATTCTGGGTTTGTTAAGGACCAAGTTGTTCTGGGATTTATGTTCTTTTTGTTACTGCTTGTGCCTTCCTGTCCTGGTAATCCCCTTTCCCAATATTTCTCATTTTGGTGTCACAGGTCAAGAAGTAAGGAAAATCCCACCTCTTCCAGTAGGAACGCAGCAATAAATGACTCCATTGCCATTTCCCACTCTATCTGAAACTACATAAGTTATTAATTGGGTTTTTTGGGGGGTTCTTGTATATTTCTGAGCTTCAGAATGCCAGGAGTTCTTTCAGTCTTGCCAATCACAGGGAAAGCCTGAATTATTGAGTATCCTGGCAGCAAACCTGACCTACACATGCGCAGTTTTTACGGAGCAATCAGGCTGGTAATAAGGATTATTGCAGAAGGAAAATCATTAAATCCCTTTCTGTAATTATGTCCAGCCTGATCAAACATTTTTTAAAAATATTATTATTAGTATTACCTAGTATTTATATAGCGCACACCTATTACGCAGCGCTGGATGAAGTCCATAGTCATATCACTAGCTATCTCTCATAGGCGCTCACAATCTAATGCCCCTACCATAGTCATATGTCATTAATACAGTCTAAGGTCAATTTTGGGGGGTAGCCATTTAAGGTAACTGCATGTTTTTGGAATGTGGGAGGAAACACAGGGAGAACCTGCAAACTCTACTGCGCCCTACTTAGCCCCTAAATTATCCTAACCTAAACCCATCATCCCCAGGTGCGCACTTCAATTGGAATAGCCCCCACTGTTGTTTACATTCCTGGTAAGCAAAATCCAGTGCACTGCTTCCAACAATAGGATGTAGCAGTGGCTCAGTGGTTAGCACTCTGGCATTTGCAACGCTAGGTCCCAAGTCGAATCTCGCCCAAGACACTATCTGCATGGAGTTTGCAGGTTCTTCTCGTGTTTGCATGGGTTTCCTCTGGGTACTCCAGTTTCCTCCCATATTCCAAAAACATGCAGTAAGGTAAATTGGCTCCTGCCCAAATTGACCTTAGACTGTATTAGTGACATATGACTATGGTAGGGACATTAGATTTTGAGCCCCTTTAAGGGACAGCTAGTGACATGACTATGGACTTTTTGCTGTGCTGTTTAATATGTCGGTGCTATATAAAAACTGTGTAGTCATAAAAATAATCTCTTCAAGTTGGACATGAACATTCCTGTCCAGTCTATGGGACATTACTGTGAATGTGCTTGGGGCAATAATTTATTATTTATATATATTGGCTGTGGCATCTTTTTTAAAAGCTGAAATGTAAAGGCAGGTTCAGACCTGCTTTGAGGTTGAGCGATCCCATGTAGCTCCTCATGGCTGGCATTTGCACTGCAGCGCTGCTCCTTAATGAACCAGTGTCTGCCCATGGTGACAGTATGCAGTTTTGAATAACTCACTGCTGCTCCTATTCATCATTCTCAAAGGAGCTGCCCCGGGCTTCTCCTAAGAGGCAGCAGTTCTCTGGCATGAGGAAGCCGTAAATGCCCTGCAACCTCATGGCCAGTGTGAACCTAGCCTACGACTTTGCTCATCTGTTGTAATGCACTTGGGATATATTTAGCTAAGCTCAATTGGCACTAGAAATAACATATATTCTTGCACATACTAACTAACTTCTAGTCCTATTCTGATGGACAGTCCCAATTGAGAGTCTTCAGGGATGGCAATCAAAGTTGCATATAAAAGTAGCTGCATATATTTCTGGATCTGCAAATCATTTTGACACCAAGGTGACCCCTGCCGATTTATTATTTTTTATTGTCACTTGCTCATTTTAAATCACTTAAGCTTGTGACAGTTCTCTTCTAGATTTTGCTGTTTCCATGGTTCTCATGGCGCTCGTTCCCTAGTGGGTGTTTTAAGTATTCCTCCATTAAGACCATTTAAATTCAAATAATGTTTTTCTTCCCAAGTCTGAAACATGCAATTAATGTGCCATTGTGAATGCACCCTGTGCTTCTGAAGTATTTGTGTGTTTTCAGCTTTCCATTGTGTGCAAAGCAAACACATTCTCCAGATATTCTCCATAATGTACAGGGTGTGGTGCAGGCTGCTGGTTTAGACAGGAAAACTTATAATCAAATATCTCCCAAAAAAGACTTTGAAGGGACACTGCAGTTATATTTTGCATTTAAACTTGCTCAAGGGGGAAAGTATAAAAGGTAACTTACTGACATTAATAAGGTACTTTTTCTTTTTCCTGAGCCCTTCAAAGTTTTATTAATTGTTGATCCTGCCAGTATATGTATTGTGGGAGATTAGCTTTTAAACGCACTCACTGCACAAAGGTTTTTCCAATTCCAGGGCACTCTGCAAAACAAAAGCAATTTTCTTAGTTTTTCCTTCACAGATCAAAGTCATTCACAGTATACCAGTATAACATAAAACACTAAAATTTACCCTCCTGGCTTTTCTGTGGGTCCCACAGACCTCATCTTTGGGAGAACTCCCGGGCTCTCCCTGCACACAAGCTTCACACAGCCTCTTGGCCTGATCCGTCTGACCTCAGGCTGCAACTTTTCCTGATTCTAAAACAGGTGCATTTGTATCAATGGCCAGGTGCTGCCTAGCTACCCTATATTTCTGGCCTTGAAGTGCGATGGAGTGCCTGGCTCACCCATTCTTTTCGGGACACTCTGGGCCTGGATCCCAAATATAATGCTGCAAGTTTGCAGCTACACAATTACTTATGGCCCTATCCCGGTCCTTTATCCCTTTTCCAGGGCATCATAGGTTCCTGTCTACTATAATATATTTGAGAAGGTAGAGGTAAGTTATGGTATACCCGTAGAATCAAAGGCCACCCCCTGGGTACTAATTCTTTGGGACTTTTGGACCACAGACAGCACCTCTAAAATCTTCATCTAAACTCCTGTTCTAACATAGTTACATAGTAAGTCAGGTTGAAAAAAGACATAAGCTCATCATGTTCAATCACTAGGTAAATAATTATCCCAGATTAAACCTTATGGACATAGTTGATCCAGAGGAAGACAAAAGACAAAACCTGGTACAATTTGCTCCAACGGGAAAATTTCATTCCTGATTCCATGAGGCTCCCTGGTTTAGCAGCCTCTGTTATTTTTACTTTAAATCCTTAATCACCAGTTATATTCTGTGCTTCTAGAAATCATCCAGCTTTTTCTTAAAGCAATCTATAGAACTTGCTGAAACTATTTCCTGAGGGAACCGATTACACATTTTCACACCTTACAGTGAAGAATCCCTTCCTTATCTGGAGTTTATTTTTCTTTTCATCCAGACTCAAATAGTGCCCCCTTGTCCTGTAACAATCTCCTTTTTTGAAAAAAAATTTACATTTTTTTCTTCTTAATAAACACCATTAGTAAGGTCTTTCAAAGTGGGATGTGGTTGTGTATCCAACAGTAGTTTGAGCTTATCCTGCCCAACTTTGGGTCTTCAGAACTGGGAGATCTAATCAGCATACTCTCCAACAGATAGAAAAATCTGTTTCTAGGACAGTCAAAGAAAATCTTTCCAAGGGGACACAGATCTTGAACAATAATCCAACAGAAGCTCCAACTCTTACCTCCAACACCAGAAAAATGTCTATACTTTGCATGGGAAGAGCAACTGATGCAGCTATTGCATTGGAGGGAACCATCAATCCGACATATGCGGCCTTTGCTACTGCTCCCATCACTCCCCCTCGCAAATTGACTCCTCTACTTGTAAGAGAGAAGACTCGGGACTGGAGCATCACATGACATCAAATTTAGGTTTTTCATGTAAGGGGGAGCCCAGAAATATTTACCAATGCAGCCTGAGGATTTTACATTATCACTGCAATGATCAGCTAGTATTATACAGACACAGAGGTACCGTAAGTTATCTAGTTTTTTAGCTATAATTTTGCTCACTGCAGTGTGTTATCAGCTGAATGTATAGGAGGAGGAAATTCGTGACAGCCACAGCTGTCCTCAAATGACATCTGAAGATTAGTAGAAGATCTCGCCTGTTTCCAGCAAGGTTCAAGTGAAGATAATATGATGAAAAGGATTTGAAATGTTAGTTCTGCTTAACAATTGTGTAAAGAAGTAACATTTTTTTTGTTATCTTCCAAACATGTTCACATTTATATAAGGCGATGTGGATTGCTTTAAAGGGCTTTATCTCCATCCAAAATCTATTTCATGGCCACCCCTTCCTCCCCCTCTAACCTATTCCCATAGAGATAAAATTACCTAAATCCACCATGCTGGTATCCTAATAGAACCACTTATAGGTACTTGGAATTACTGGTCTTGTGCTGTAGATGTTTCGCTGATCTCTTGCTGATAAGATTGCTGCTGCATCCATTTCTCCATTCCAAAGGATCCAACTGCTGGACAGCCAAAATGAGGTGTCCATGCCAAGCAGACAATGACATGGATGGGTGGATAAAGGTTCCTGCCAAAAGTAAACAGGGAAAGAGATTACGATCCAGACTGCAGCATCACATGATTGTGGTTTTAGGTAAATGGAATATACCTAAGGTAAAGGTATTTAAATATAAATGGGTCTTGGCTCATTTTCGGAGGAAGGGGGTTATCACTATCCCATATAAATCAACCTAATAGAAATTTCCTCTTGTGTTTTGTTTCTCATCAGTGTTTTCCCCAGCGCTTTTCAATAACCACCCGGCTGTTTTTGATGGTTGCTGAAGAGTTGGGTCACAATACAGGGGTTTCCACCCGCCTTCCCTTTTTTTCCCACCCTGGGAGCACTGAGTTGGGCACTGCTCATGATAGCTCCAAGCATTTGGCTTTCCAGGGTTCCCTGCATGTACCGGTGGGCCAATGCTTTCGAAACACAGCTGCAGAAAAGGATAGGATATGAGAGGTAGGGGCCATGATTGACCCATGGTTTACAGATCCTGACCCAAGAAAATCGGGGCATTGGTACCTGCAGAGAGCACTGGCCATATATATATATATATATATATATATATATATATAGCCAGGGCTCCCTGCAGGTACCAATATATATATATATATTGTCTGTGCATATGATTAGCCCTGGCCTTAAAAAACACACAAACTTTCTGGTTTCTTGCTCCCTTGCTACCCAAGCAGCCAGGATTAGCAGGGCTGATCTGATAATTGATGAAACATTTCATCCTCAGGGATAATTGACACTTATATAAGAGGTGTGCAATGTTCCTGCCTAATCTCTCTCTCTCCTGTGTTCAGTTTGCGAGTTGCTTGTGAAATGAGAGCTTTGATTGATGCAGATTAAACGTCTTTTCATTGTGGGAAGGAGGGATTTATATAGACGGCGAATGAAGCAGATTTCTTCATCTCTTTTTCCATTTGCCTTTTAAAGCAAATTCTTTGTACAAATGAAAGGGATGGGAAAAGCTTCAGCTTACAACATCAGTAAAAGTTTTATTATGTTGACATAGCTCAAGCTTTGTGTCTTTCCTTGAAAACTTTTTCCAGTTTTCATGTAGTCTTGTTTTCCTAAAATGTCCTGCATCCTAAGTGGGATTTCACGCCAAGCTCCAAGCACTCTGCTGAACTAAACTATTGAAAATAAAAGTTAGGTATTCATATTGTTAATAATAATAGTATTAAAAAAACAGGATTTATGTAGCGCCAACACATTACTTAGCACTGTACATTAAATAGGTATGACTATATTAGCTATCGTAGGCAAATATATAAAAACAAATCTGTGTATTACAGTGTTCTCCCCGGACCCTTTAAGCCAGGTGCACCTTTCTGCACTTTTCAGTAACCACCCAGCTGTTTTTGTGTAGTTACCAAAAAGTTGGGTCACAATACAGGGGCTGTCGCCCACCTTCAATTTTTTCCCACCCAGCCTAAAAACAATTCTGGGGAGAATACTGCCATGTTGCATAATGCAAGATAGGCTAGGAGCTGCATCTCAGTTGCCATCCACAGGTAGGTCTCAGTGGCGGAGCTCTCTGAATAATGATTACAGCTATTCCCAGCTACCAGAAGGCATAGCTGTGATCACTAAATGTAGCCTGTGGTAAGGGTATCCTAGTGTTTAATGGGGCTTTTCCCAGTTGTCATTAACGCAATGCATCCTGGCTATTGTTGGAAGCCAAGCAGGGTCGGGCCTGGTTAGTTCTCATGTGGGAGGAATACAGTAACCCCTAAAATTTTGTTGGCTTTCTACTGTCCTCCTCTATTTTTTTGTTACAACTTTCTAATGCTTACCCCCTTAGTTTGTCCCATTTTCCAACCTCTTTGTATTATGCCCCAACTGTCCCTGTATTATGGCACAGCTTTTCGGTAACCACACAAGAACACCTGGGTGAATATTGAAAAGTGCAGGGTGGTGCGCCCAGCTAGAAGAAGCTGGGGAGAATACTGCAGGCTTTTTGAGGACTTGTTGTCATTAGGTCAGAACTGCAACAAGTCATGGCACTCCAGTTTCTGTGCTGAGTGAGCAGTTACATCCCCTTGTACTCTTTAGGAGATATTTTGCCTATCTGTGGATAGTCATGCAATAACCAAAATTTGGAACTTGTTAGACAAGTAGCTGGTGAGAGGAAATGGACAAATCTGAAATACCAGCATGATAATACAAAAACACCTAAATGTTGACCTTAGACTGTAAAAATAACATATGACTATGGTAGGGACATTAAATTGTGAGCCCCTTTGAGGGGCAGCCAGTGAAATGACTATGGACTTTGTAAAGCAATACTTAATATGTTGGCACTATATCAATACTGTTAAATATTAATAATAATAGTTTCATCAACAATTACTAAACTTTATTATCTAAAGCAATGTTCTGGCTGAAAATAAACGCCAGTTCTTGCAGTAATCCCCAAGATTTTTGTATGAGCTCACAGCGGGCCTCAGCAGGTAGTGTAACTTCACATAACCCCGAACAAGCCGTGACCGCATGTGGCATCACTGCCAAGTCCAAAAATAGAGCTAGGGACACCACAGGATGGAGCTGAAGGTGGAAAGTGAGTCATGCCATTAATAAGTAAATAAACCCCGCTGAGGGTTTGGCCACATCGATGCTCCACAGCTGGGAGTGTTATAAGATGACAATTCACACCATTCAGTATGTGTTGTTTCAGCTTTGTGTTGGCTATGCATGCACTCAGCTGCAGGTCGCACTCCGAATGACCTTCAGTGGGTTAGAGATGATATTAAAACAAGTGCACACACTTGTGTTAAAATGCAAGACAGCACACAATAGGCCTGATTTATTAAAGCTCTCCAAGGCTGGAGAGGATACACTTTCATCAGTGAAGCTGGGTGATCCAGCAAACCTGGAAATGGATTTCTGAAAAAGTAATTTGCTATTTGTTAGCAAATGTTTTCAATCTTGGAAAACCAACTTGAAAACCCAAAACCCATACAGACGTTCAGTAATTGTTGCACAAAATGGCCAATAAAGCAGAACTCAAATAATTACACACCTGTTCCGTTGCAATTGCTGCCTTCTTTTCCTTTCTATTTATGTGCATCCCGACATTGGGGCATCTTGATTGGCCGGGATGATGAAAGGAGTGATCCCAGGGCACCCGCAAGGAACAAAAAACACAGAGCTGCACATGATTTGTGGGCTCGGCAGCCATTAGGACATCGCTAATTTTGAAAGTGGGACTTTAGTTCCACTATAACGATCATTTTTGTGACAAACTAGCAATGTACAGGGAGCTATTTTATAAAGAGGAGAAGGATAAGAAGGGGCGGAAGGTGCCCAGCTGTGTCCTGCCCAACAGTACACTATAGCTATCAGTGGTTTGTTGTTAGCAGTTTGCTCTGGCAATGTTTTCAGACACCAATAGTAACACTCCTCTAAAACTATGAATCTGTAGAAGCACTCTGCTGCCACTCTATTTGCCTAAAGTCCTAACTGTGAAAATTCTGTGTTGGTGCGTACACTAGGTTAATGGCATCACCCTTTCCTCCTGCAATGCATAAAAGGAGAAGGTCACATGTTCTTCCATACCTTAAAGCAGCATCAGGTGGTACGCAAGAAAATTTTGGTGGTCCACGGCTCTGGCCAGTGTGCCCCCCAGCAGGATCAGAAGAAGGACCCCACTGGGGGGGGGGGCTCACCAGCCAAAGCCGCGGACCATGTCCCCCATATGGATCAGGGCGGTGGTGGTTTTTGTCTCTGGACACAACCCAGCCAGGTCTGAGCCAGCAGTGGGAGAGTGGGCGGGATCTGGCATCATGATGTCACTCTGGTTATGTGTGGTCCAAGGTCCGTAAATTTAGTGTTCTGTGAAGTCCAAAAGGTTGGTGACCATTGCCTTAAAGCACCAGGTAATTATTGACCAGGAGACTATTCTCAAGATTCAGTAAAATAGCTTGAAAACATCAAGTAATTATTTCCATCAAGTAATTAATTCCTATAGATCACATCATATACACAGTGTTCTCCCCAGCCCCTTCTAGCCAGGCGCACCACCCAGCACTTTTCAGTGACCACCCGGCTGTTTTTGGGTGGTTACTTAAGAGTTGGGTCACAATACAGAGGCTACCACCAACCTACAATTTCTTACTACCTGGCTAAAAAAAATTCTGGCTTAAACACTGATACACTTAAAGCTGAGATTGCAGTGTGAATTGTGAAGATGAATTTGTCCACAGTGCCTGTAGATACAGAGATGAAGTTCCTAATTTATTTTTTTTTCCTTGTTTAGAATACATAAATACTTTAGCATGCATAGTCCCGACACAGGTTCACTTTGAAGTGAAGATAACACCATCAGAACTTGTCTTCATCCAAATTGACAGTGATAATAAAATGCATACACACTATAAACAAAATCTGTTTTCTTTTTGTCTGCAGATAGAAAAGGATTGCAGAGAGCAGCAGCCAACCCGTGGTTTTGATCTTAGTTTCTAGCAGTAGTCATATCAGATTAGGCCTCCAGCACCCTGTGCAATCATGTGAATAGTTGCAGGCGCTCAGCACAATACAGGGCTCTGCAGAAGCATGGTGATCCTAATCTTTCTACTGGTCACACTCCAGTTATCCCAGGAAATAGATTCCAGCTATTGTGACGGCCATGGAGCAGATGTTTTATTTGGAGTGTCTGTCAGCAAACGCCTGCCTACTATTAATCCCGGCTTCCAGTAACCGTGGCCCAGCTTACAGGAGGTGGGATCAGTTCATGTGATTTCCCCCCTTCTCCCATTATACATTACTGTCTGCACTACACATTAACCTCTCTGATTAGGGTTCAGTCTCGGGCCAGATACCTTGTGGGACTCTCACCGACTGGACACAGACAGCACAGATGCTCTAGTTCATCATTGTGTTGTATTTTAACAGAAACGTACAAGAATGACTCTGTCTCTGTTTTGTTATCTTGTCTCCTACTAATTTCTTAACTTCCTCTGAAGACTATTTGTTGAACTTCATTATAAGTTCGTCATTCTCTGGAGTTGTAGATTCTGGTAAACCAAAGCAAAAGGTGACGCTGATTCACTAGAAACTTCACAATAGGAAATTAAAGCCCAACCAAACCCAAAAAAAGGAAAATTCCTAAATCAATCACATTGATTAGTGCAGTGATTGACCCTTTTAGCTGGGGGTGCCACACGGCACTTTTTAGTAACCACCCAGCTGTTTTGGGGGGGGTTACTGCAAAGTTGGGTTACAATACAGGCTTCTACTCACCTACAGCTTCTTCCCACTAAGCTTAAAAAAATTTCTGGGAAAATAGTGTAAATTATAAGTTTTACCTGAACTTTACACATTCAAAATGAAACTAAATTTTCTTTTTCAAAGGCAATTCAGGCAGAGCATTATAGCAGAAAGGGACAGGTGGTGTCCCTTCTGCAATAATTATTCCTACCTGCCTTTTCACCACCAAGCTGTCAAATTTCTAATTTGTTGCCAGGGATTCTCTGGTCTTCCTGGCTTCCCTTGCACATACAGGGAATTAATGGACGCCATCCTGGCCTGGCCAAAAAGGTTGGCCAAAAATCCCAAGAAAGAAGATGGTGGCACTCTGCGATGGAACGGGGACAGATAAGTATTGCGGGATTAGTTCTGCTTTAAAATCCCATTGCGTAGCTATGCTCGGCTGTAGTTAATATTATTATTACACAGTATTTATATAGCGCAGACATATTACGCAGCGTTTTACAATATCCATAGTCATATCACTAGCTGTCTCTCAAAGGGGCTCACAATCTAATGGCCCTACCATAGTCATATGTCATTATTACAGTCAAAGTCAGTTTTGGGTTAAAGCCAATTAACCTAACTTCATGTTTTTGGAATGTGGGATAAAACCAGAGTACCCAAAGGAAACTCACACAATCACGGGGAGAACCTGCAAACTCCATGCAGATAGTGTCCTGGCCGAGATTTGAACCTGGGACCCAGCTCTGCAAAGGGCCACCGTGCTTCCCAGTTGTGCACCTATCCATACAACCAGGACCTCTTGTGTTGTTTTGTTTCCCATTAACAAAACATCTACTTTAGAATACTCCTTAGAAAACTCCTTGAGTCCACATGATTGTCACCATATTGAAGGATGCTGGGAATTGTAGTCTGACATCTACTGTTATTTCTTCCTTGGGTGTCACATTTGATTGCTCCTCCCACTGGAAGTGACATGTAGTGCTGTATAGTGCCGCAGATTTCTCGATGGCGCTCGATCTTCCCTCGATCCAGTCCCACGTCCTCCTAGAATTCTTCTTCGTCCTGACCGCCGCCATCTTCTTTCTTTTCTTCGGGTCTTCTTCCTAGGTCATCCGATCTTGCACTGCACAGGTGCGAGATCGGGGGACGTAGCCCGCTGCAAAGTGGAAAAAAAAGAGAGCTAATCTCACTGCGCATGCGTGAGATTGCCATCTCTTTCCCCTTAGTGGAAAAAATGCCAGCTAGAGCCTCCTGGGTTGCACTCCCATTCAGTCTTGATCGACCTAAAGGGGAGGCGCTACACCCAAAAAGGGTGTTGCAATTAAAAAAACAAAAAATAAAATAAAATTTTTACCTTACATATAAGGGTTGTCTTCCCTTTTATTTAAAGTATAACTTTTGACTTTGGGTCCACTTTAATATTCTACCTCCATTTTGCTTTTGTACACTGTATTCTTATCAACCTAATTACTATGAGGATTTGACTTTTTGAACCAAATGAAAAAAAAAAAAAAACACACATGCAAAAACTGTTTTAGCTGCTTTGCTACCTTTGTTCAGGTGGTGTTGTGGCACCGTTTCCATTCAGCCTGGCCAGATCTATGGCTATCAATGTAAGTAAAATGTAATTATAGAAATAAATAGAAAATAACATGTATAATGCAGTCCGTCTTATCGAGGGGTCGTCTCAATTCACAGCTTGCACTTTGGTGATAACTGAGGCCGGCTTTGTCCTTTATGAATCTGTCTTTGTCAGTATACAATTTTCTGATTGTCCTTGTTTAGGTAATAGGGAAATGTTTCTAACTTCTCTGCAGATTATCAGACTAGTAATCCACATCTAGGTTATCAACAACTTCTGCTAAATCGTGATTGTGTTTCATTTTGCATAATTTCCCTGAAAAAGAGGAACACTTAGTAGAGAAAGGATTTATTGTCAATAATAATATTATTTATGTGTAGCTGAAATGTGATCTTTTGTTGTTTTTTTTTTTTTTTTTTATTATTCTGTGTCCTGGAGACATATCAGGAAGTGGGATGGAATTTCCCTTTTGGTTGTCTCTTGTACAGGTGTCTCCATTGCAAGATTTACCCTCACCTGATGACAACCTTTCCATCACTTTCTGTGTTGGTGACGCTAGGACGAATAGAGGGACATGAATCTTTGCAGTGGAGAAACAGACAGCAATACAAATCCAGGGTTCTAAACACAAACAAAATGTGGTTATATGGCTTCTTAAAGTGATCTTTTCAGGGTGTCAACAGGCACTAACCTGCAAACAAATCAGCTCTAATTTTCCTAACCAATGGTTTACTCAAAATTTCAACATTTGGACCAGAAGAGCTTACAATCTAAGAGATAAGGGAATTAACACACAATAAGAGGGGGGATATGAATTGTTGTGGGAGTATGAGGGTTTAGATGACAAAAGACGAAGTTTAGGTGAGGTTGAAGTGTTGGGTTTTGAATGCTCTTTTAAAATAGGAGCAAGGCGACTAGGAGGAGGAAGACCATTCTAGAAAGTCGGGGCAGCTCTAGAAAAGTCTTGGAGCAATGCATATGACAAGGGTATGAGTGAGGAAGTCATTAGTAGGTCATTGGAGGAGCGAAGAGAGCGGCTAGGGGGGGATTTTTCTATCCAATCAGAAAGATAAGTGGGACAAGAACTGTGGAGGGATTTGAAGGCACAGCAGCCAGTGGGGCAACCGACTATTTATTTTATCAGCTTGAGGAACTGAATTGGATTGGTACTGAAATCCCCTCTACAGATAGGTGTTTTAGCAAACAGGTTTGTGTAAAGCTGATTTCTTCTCAGGTTAGTACATCAATAGGCATGCAGATTCCCCCTTTAAAGGATTTTTTTTTTTAGAAGGGATCAGAAACAGCTTAGGTATTCATCTCTGCCATTTTGGCGGATTCACCTTACTTCTCTCCCTGGTGATCGCTGTTGACAATTTAAAGAAGAATTCCCACCTGTGGTGCTTTTGGCTATGGGAGTGCATGTGACCTTTTTCCTAAGATGCAGTATTTTGGCCACAGCAGCCAATGACTGGGTGCAGGCATTGTCATGTGAGAAGAAGAATAAATCATCAGCCTTTGCAAGCTCCACCATTGTCCACCAGGAGCTTACACAGAGTTTGACACCTGGCTCGGGCCTTGCCTGGAAGTGATTCCTTGAAAGCTTTTTTCATTGCCTGCACAAAACCGTATTATGCCGGCCGCAGACATAAGAGCACATGGCACAGACATAAGACGTCAAGCAATTAGATACAACCAGACCACCAAGAGTCATGTCTGTCAACTAGTTTATGCTGGTTAGAACAATAACAATCAGCAGAAGATTTCAATCTGAACAGTCAGTCTTTCTTCCCCAGTGTGGTTTCCCAAAGGCATGCCATTGTCACATGACGCATCTGGAAAGATGAACGGGCAATGATAGTCTGATGTCAATGATAAGAGTGAACAAGCAGACCTTAGTTTTATCTTTATCACCAGATGATGAATTCTCAAACATTGGCATATCTTACGCCCTCCTACACATTGACATGTCTACAGTTCAGATCTTGGTTTTGTAATGTCAGTCCAGGTTTGCTGGATTGCCCAGCTTCACTGATGAAAGTGTATCCTCTCCAGCATTGGAGAAGTTTAATAAATCAGGGCCAATATGTCTACATATCTTCACCCCACTGATATCATATCTCCTCCACACCTCTCAGTGCCTGGAACCCGCTCACACAATAGAGGCTGTAGGGCTTCTGTCTGGGAATTGACAAGCCGATGAGGTGTCTGAATACTACTACAGAACAACATTAAACATTTTCCTCGTCTCTCTGTCTTCACATCAAGAGTTCATTCCTGATCCTACAGCGCTACGGCGGTAATCCGATAATTTTCAGACACTTTCTTACTCATGTGTAACTAAATCCTCAGATCAACACCACTGTCACTGTGAGCTGAGAAATGGCACATTGCCTTGTGTTTTCTACAAGTGTGGTGGATCCACTCATCATCGTTTGCAGAGTATTGATTACCGATCTAATCCATGCTTATTCTGCATGGATTGTACCTATGTTTGTGCCCGTCTAGCCTATTTTGTAGAATTGCCTTGCAGATACAAATTGTCTTTTTTGGCTTCCTTTCAGTTTTTTTTTTATTTAGGCTAAAAAACTATTCCTTTTGTGAAAAGTAAACCTACTCTGTCCCCTATCCACTTTGCCTAGTATCAGTGATCCCCACAAGACCAGGGGATTTGTGCCTCCTTCTTTTGTGTCATCCACCTTGCCTTGCTCTGCAACCAGCAGCAGCACCTCTGCCCAGAAATCACATCCACTGGTCACTTCCTGCTCTGAATCATGTGACTCCCTGAGAGTTGCCCCCTTACCCCAGAGGACTAGAGTATTCTGCAGACGCTCTGCATCTGCTGGTGGAGGAGTGAACACCTCCTGGGCTGCCTTTGCTCCGGCACATCCTATGGTGGTGGTGGCGGCGGTTACCTGCTGATTACATGACTTCCCCAATGGAAGTGACTGGCAACAGAAAGTTGCCTTAACAAGCAATTCTCCTAGGCTCTGCTTCTAGGTTACTGTCTGCATTCCCTGATCCTGATTCTGACTTTTTTGTAAATAGACCTTAGCTCTACCTGAATACCCCTGGTTGCCACCTGCCCTGGCCTTTGGCTCATCTGACTACTCTTCTGCCTCACACTCCTTTACTACTCTTTGGTCTTACCCAGTTATCAGTTACCAGCCCTGTTTTCAGGGGCCACAACATGGACATGGCCCTCTAAAGTCCATTACCGGATGCCGGGTGCGCTGGTGTCTTAGACTCTTTGCACATACACGTCTCTCCCAATTGGGCTGGTGACAAGGAGGGTCCACCACCCATCTGTGGCACTGTGACACCTAACCCATCGCTCAGCAGTGAAAAGAGAAGCAGCAGTATGTTGAGCACCTCTGCTCTCTCCTTGTGACCAAATGAACACTGCAACACAACTGATTGGCTACTTGTGCTACTTGAACCTCTCTTGGTTTATCTTTGAGGTACCGGACTACAAGAGGCAGACACAAACTCCATATTCCAGTTCTTAAACTGCATTTACTAAAACTAAAATTTATGATTTTTACTAAGATTTACAATAGGATTTACTGATCTGTATATCTTGATGGAGTTTCTCTATAAGGATTGTTTTGGCCATAAGGGTATGTTTGCTCAGTCTGGATATATCTGAACATGGTCAGGTCTAACAAGGATTTTGTGTATGTTGATTTTCCTGACCAAGTCTGAAAAGGCACTTTGAGGATTAGTGTTCTAAGGAATTAGACATTTTAAGGTATTCACTAATGGTCTTCCATGGGATAGGAAGACCATGCTTCCTCTGTACACACAAAGCATGCACATTTTACAGATATATGTATGGTCATGGTAATACAAATTAATTTTATATGATGAATTGTCCAGCAGTAGGATCAGACATGTGGGTGTGTAGGTAGCTTTGATCAATAGGGCTCAATATACAATAGTCCTTCAGAGTATGTTACACATCAACCCCTCCTGTGCATAACATTTAAATCTCAAGGGTTCCAACAGCAAGACACATATGAAAGACCCAAAGAGAAAAATGGAAACTACATAAATCTATGTGAGCACCTGACCTGATCAGATCTACCTTTTTTGGCCTAAAGTAAGCGGATCCCACTCAAAATTATATAATTCAGGTTTTTAAAATAAACAGTGCTGGTAATTCTACAGCATACATATTTAGGACAGCTGTGATCTTTTATTCGCATAGTAACGGTTTTTGTAGGCCAAATTCTGTAAAGGCATCACTGTGCCCCTGTATACAAAGCCAGCTCCACCAAGATATAGTGTGATGAGTTTGGAATGGAGGAGTTCAAGTCACCTTCACAGAGACCTGACTTCAACCCCACGGAACACATTAGATTGATGTTTCTCATCCAGGGTTCCTCCAGAGGTTGCTGGGGGTTCCTTGAGCAATGTGCAGTTTGGACCTCTCAGGTCTGTGACCCCAATGATCTTTTTGTCTATCTCTAAGGGTGACATTCTTCCCAATGGCCAGCATTGTAAGAGGAATTTTTCCCACTGACCATCACACTAATGTACTGTGAGCTGTGGATATAGCAATTATAGAAGGGGTTCCCTTAAGACCTGAAAGTTATTTGGAGGATTGGAAGACTGATTGTAATCTGAAACGTCTCACTCAACATCACTTCCTAACTTCACAAATAAGTGCAAACTTACACACACGCACTCCAAAATCCTCCCAGAAAAAGGGAGGATTTCCCAAAAAAACTAATGTTGATATGGCTGCAAAGGAGGACTAAATCCATATGGATGATCATAATTTTGAAATGTCTAATGACCTACTGAATAATCAGAAGGAGTAACAAGGATCAGCAACAGCAAGGTTCCTTAACCATTGCTGCAACATTCTACTTGGGGGACAGCTCTCTCTCTCTAAATCAGGGCTGTGAACCCTGCTCATCTTTTAAAACAAATATCAATACTAATGTACCCTTGGGACATCTCTAGAACCCCAGAAGATTCCCAGACAACCTCATTGTCTACCCACTCCATCAATGTGAATTCTCCCATGACCTTGTCTCATTTTGCAAATTCCCCTGAAGAACCCTATACAGGCGAAGCGTGTCAGGAGAAGAGGCTTCATACTCATTTTACTTATAGACAAATTTTTTTCACACTCATTTTTGAGTTATTTTTTTCTCTAGGTTTTTAAATACCTGTGAAGCTGGT
>NC_092861.1:150163556-150166032 GCF_032062135.1 Pyxicephalus adspersus | reverse complement strand
CTATTGTGTGTACAATATCTACGAACGATCGTGTCGTTATCTCTATGTGCAGGATCGGTGCTATACGATCGTTCGTATATATCGTGCAGGATCGTTCGTCGATCGTTTTCCAACGATAATAATTGGAAGTGTGTACGTAGCTTTAGCCTTATAGTGTATGGATCCACATTGCTAAAAGTTTTCCCAAAACAAGGTCCCATTTGGTGGCTTGCAGGTCCTGGTACAAGTAAATTTGGTTGTTTTACATGTTGATGTGCAGCTCCTTTGCTACTAATCAATTTAGGCTCTGATTGGGTTTTCTATTCATTGGCCATGGGCAGCACAGTGCATCAGTGGTTAGCACTCTGGCCTTTGGAGGGTCTCAGGTTCGGTTGTCGGCCAGGACTTTATCTGCATGGAGTTTGCAGGTTCTCCCAGTGTCTGTGTGGGTTTCCTCCCACATTCCAAAAACATGCGGTTAGGTTAACTGGCTTCCCCTCCAAAATTCTCCTTAGACTGTGTTAATGACATATGATATATGACTAGGGTAGGGACATTAGATTGTGAGCTCCTTTGTTATTGACATGACTATGGAGTTTGCACAGCGCTGAGTAATATATTGGTGCTGTATACATATTGTGTAGTAATATTAATTATAATTATAATAATTGGCCAATTAAAAAACAGGTCATCAAATTGAATTTTGCTGAAGTTGCTATGATAAGGTTCATGCCAATGGTCTATTCCCTATCTGTTTTCTTTATCAGATATCATTACCATGTGTACTCAGGTGACACAGCCTTTAATGTGATTGGAACACTTTCTTTGTGACTACCTTCCAATGTATAGCTTAACTTTGTCTATACAGAGCCTGATACAGACAAGAATGCTCCCAGTGTGAGAGTTCTTTGAAAGAAATCAAGATTTGTTCTTCCTAAATGGTTCCTTATCTGAAGGGTTTCTTATTGTAAGAAGAGATATTCCAACATCTTTGTTGCAAATGTTCTAATTATTTCCTACTTTATGATAAAGATGATAATGATTTTCCCTTCATCTCTCTAGGATGCAAATGAGGACCCAGGGGAAGATGTCGCCTTGCTCTCTGTCAGTTTTGAAGACACAGAAGCCACCCAGGTGTTTCCCAAACTCTACCTCTCCCCACGGGTTGAACAGTAAGTAGATTTTTTTCTCAGCACACTTGGTGGGGTAAAAGCCCCAAGCAGAATGCAGCAAATTGTATATTTAAATTTGATTATTACAGTTGTTTATATTTATTTAGCAGGGTTGTAACCCATCTAATGTCCTTTAGAAGTACCAGTGCAAACAGGTATTTGGGCCTTACCATCGATACCCTCGGGTCATTGTGGAGCCCTTTGGACTCTAGAACTGAGTTCAACATAAAGCTCTGCCTCTAATACCGGAAGTGCAGTGGAAGCTAAGCCCTTTTGGCTCCCCACAGCAGCCATAACCTGCTTGTTTTACAAAGAAGAGCACAGAGAATTAGTGATCACATGATAAGATTTTGTTCTGCAAAATGATATGCAATTTACCTTAATAAGTCATTTTAAAAATTATAATTAGCATGTTGATGGGTGGGACCAAAGCAGAATATACTTCAGTTTTAACTTCACCCAATTTCTTAGAAATGAAAAGTCATTGACAGAACTAACCATTGAACATTTTCTTTTATATTATTATTATTATTATTGATATTATTATTAATAATAATCATATTAATAATAATAATAAAAACAGTTTTTATGTAGCGCCAACATATTACGCAGCTCTATACAATAAATAGATGTTCCAAGTCACAAGATACAAACAGTGAAACAAGAGGATAGGACCTTTCCCAACAGAGCTTACAATATAAGAGGAGGGGGGAAGTATCGCACAATAGGAGGGGGATATGGAATGGTGGGAAGTAGTGAGGGTTTAGGAGACAGAAGAAGACGGGTAGGTGAGGTTGAAGCATTGGGTTTTAAGGTCTTTTTTAAATGAGCGGAAAGTAGAAGCAAGCTGAATAGGACGAGGAAGATCATTCCAGAAAGTCGGGGCAGCTCTAGAAAAGTCTTAGAGCCGTGCATGTGAGGAAGTTATGAGTAAGGAAGTCATTAGTAGGTCATTGGAAGAGCGAAGAAAGCGGCTAGGGGAGTATTTTTTTATTAGGTCAGAAAAGTAAGTGGGACAAGAACCGTGGAGGGATTTGAAGGCAAAACATGGGGGCTTGAATTTGATTCTGAGGTGAAATGGAAGCCAATGAAGAGAACTACAAAGAGATGCAGCAGAAGAGGAGAAGGAAGGCTGTGTATGGGGTAGGTAGGTGGGAAGGCTGTGTATGGGGTAGATAGGTGGGAAGGCTGTGTATGGGGTAGGTAGGTGGGAAGGCTGTGTATGGGGTAGATAGGTGGGAAGGCTGTGTATGGGGTAGATAGGTGGGAAGGCTGTGTATGAAGTAGGTAGGTGGGAAGGCTGTGTATGGGGTAGGTAGGTGGGA
>NC_092861.1:150124882-150163148 GCF_032062135.1 Pyxicephalus adspersus | reverse complement strand
ATTGTAGAGGAGAGAGTCGGGTTAGTGGAATACCAGAGAGGAGAAGGTTACAGTAGTCTAGATGAGAGATGATAAGAGCATGTACAAGGAGTTTGGTGGTCTCTGGGGACAGGTAGGGGCGGATTTTGGAGATGTTGGGTAGGTGAAAGTAACAGGACCAGGAAATTTTCTGAATATGGGGGTAAAGGGAGAAGGCAAAATTAAAAGTGACACCAAACCAACATGCCGGAGTGTTAATAACAGTTTTTACACCATCCAAGTTGTTGTTAAGGTTTACTGTTTTTTTCACCTTTATCTTCTGTGGCCAGACACTCCATATTGTTCAGTTGTAGGGTATTCCAGGACGGTGGTATAATGATAAATATTGAGGCTTTACAGGAGTCTGGCGAGTTAAATAAACAGAGGAAATGTAATGCACATCTCTTTTATGAAGCTTGTAATAAATCTTGTTCCTACCACAGAGAACAAAGAGCGTTCTTGTTTAATGGCCCTGTTTACGTATTCTTCAGGAACATGTTTCTGCTGTATAACCGCTTGCTTACATGTTCAGGGAAATCGGCTACAATCTGTGCCAGTCTCTTTCTTAACAGGCTCCCCTCTGCCAGTTAACACTTCCCGGGCCGCACTCCCACCCGCTGCCCTCGCAGTGTAACCGGGAGATTCTGCAAAAAAAGGCATTTCCCTTTTCTGGATGTTTCTACTTACTTTGATACTGCATTATAAAACGTTGTATCGTCACAGTTTAATATAACAAGATGAACTTTGACTAATACGTTGGTGCTGGCAGTGATATTGCAAGTTGTAATGCTGATATATGTTATAATTAAAAATGCTAATTCTATATTTAAAGTGGACCAGTCACTATCTTTCCCATTACAATACACAGTATAATGTTTTAATTCAGATTCGCTTTTCATAATTAAAAAGCCATTCTTGACATCCAGTCATTTTGCCTTGCAGCAGGTAAGTAGAATTGTTTTCTCTCCTCCAGTGATCACACTAATAAATTGTGACTTTGTAACAAGTAACAAGGAAATAGAATGTAGCAGGACCGGTTTTAAACATTTGTGAACACAGCCAAGAACTACTCAGGCACCAGGATTTAGATTTGTTATATTTATTTACCGCTATATTCCAGTGTTAGCAGATTCCAGAGCAGTGTTTCTCAGCCAGGGTTCCTCCAGAGGTTGCTGGGGGTTCCTTGAGCAATGAGCACTTTGTGCCTCTCAGGTCAGTTTAAGTGACACCAATGATCTTTTTGGCTATCTCTAAGGGTGACATTCTTCCCACTGACCACCACACTAATATACTGTGAGCTGTGAATATAATAATTATAGAAGGGGATCCACAAAGACCTGAAATGTATCTCAAGGATTTGCCAAGATTGAGAAACACTAAAGCTACGTACACACGGCAGATTTTTATCGCCCGATAATCGGCATCGGCCAAATATCAGGCGAAAATCTGCCGTGTGTACAGTCGGTGTCGTCCATCGTCTGAACGACCGTCCTGCCGGATCCACGGACGATGGACGACAACCGATCCTAATGAAAGGGAAGGGGGAGAGCGCGCAGCAGGGTGCCACTCCATCGCTCTCCCCCTCCCCTCTCCATAGAGCATGAACGGTGCTGTATGTACAGCATTGTTCATGCATCCTGCAGTCCCTTGTCGTTGGAAAGGATCGTGAAAGATCCTTTCCAACTACAAAAATTGCAAGTGTGTACGCAGCTTAATTTACTCACCGGGTTTACTCACAAAGTGTAGTTCCTAAAGCCTGAGCTGCGCAACTTTTTTTCCTCCTAGAGGTATGCACAATCTGATTTTAAAGGGAGATTATTAATATACCAGTGGCCGGGAAAATATTGTTACAGACGTTAAATTCATGAGGGTTCCTCCAGAGATTTGTGCCTCTCAGGTCAGTATAAGTAACACCAATGATCTATTTGGTTATCTGTAAGGGTGACATTCTTCCAAATGGCCAGCAAAAAAGGAAAAACAATAACAATACAGAGTCTATTGGCTTTGCTTCTTCCTCTATGCATCTAAATGGCAATTTTCACTGGAATTAATTTTTTTTTTTTTCACATTTAATCCTTACTTTAGATAACAATCCTTCTTTTTATCTTGTGCAGAACTGCTTTATGTGTTTTGAACTTTCTAACCTTTAGATTAGTAAAAGATGTGATTACCGCACACATTTTGTGCTATACACATTATGGTCACAAAAACAATTACTATTTTATTGGATGAACCAAGACACAGATTGCCCTCAGGTGATGACTAATCTGGTTCATCCAATGAGAAATGGATTTCAACCGAAACACAACCAGATGTTCTGCAATTATTGAACAGAATAAAGCAACAAACAGACAATAGTTTGTCTTTTTTTTCTATTTCATCAGGGCCCAAATATCAGTAAATGCTTGGAGGAGATTATAGTCCCTCATTACTTCAAATTAAAAGTTCAAAAATAAAATGTTTGGGCCGGGTTAACTCTTTAACCCCATCCCTACCCTGTGTCAGGTCACTGTTAGTACCAACCTGCTGTTGATTTCAGCTATGTGCCAGCAGCTTTCAAATCATCAGCTTCCAGATTTATTGTAGACCCGATGCCCCCCTAATTGAATTGTAAGCCCTTTTGGGCAGGGTCCTCTCCTCCTCCTGTGTCATTATTTTTATCTGTCATTTGCAACTCCTATTTAATGTACAACACTGCATAATATGTTGCCGGTATATAAATACAGTTTTTTAATACTACTATTATTATTTCTTTTATGGGGGCAATTAGTGCCCAGTGCATAGTCCCTGGACCCCCACCTGAAGGTTCTGGAAACTCAGGTCCAATGCAAATTTTTCAGAATGACCAAGGGATAGGCATTGGTAAAAATCCATTCACCAATCCTATCTTTGTTGAGTAAACCATACTCTAGCTTGAGAATGAAGCACATCAAGCACTCTGATCTGATAGGGTAAAGAGTAGGGGAGGCATTTATGGTCTCCTAGACTATAACCCTTTTCGGGGCAGGGTCCTTTCTTCCCCCTCGTGTGTCACTGTCTGTATCTGTCTGTCATTTACAATCCCTATTTATTGTACAGCGCTGCGTAATATCTTGGTGCTAAATAAATCCAGTTTATTATTTATAATAATAATAATAATAATAATAATAATAATATTTGTCCCCAGATGTCTCAGTCTAGAGACATCCACTTTTAATATTAGACTATTGAACCTGGTACCTTCCTAATGCTTTTACATAAGGTGCTCATCGGCCCCCTGTGACAGCAATAACGTTTAGAGGAAACAATAAAAAAGGTTTTAAAAAATAATAATTAACCTCGCCTCCCTATCACATACCTACAATGCTCGATCATATGTAATAGGTGATCCGGTAATGCATATTAGGTACCAGAGGTGATTTCCGGAATAAGAAGCCAATATTTAGTGTAACAGGCAGCATGGTGGCTCAGTGTTTAGCACTCTGGCCTTTGCAGCGCTGGGTCGCAGGTTAGAATCTCGGCCAGGACACTATCTGCATGGAGTTTGCAGGTTCTCCCCGTGTTTGTGTGAGTTTTCACCGTGTACTCCAGTATGGTAGGGACATTAGGTTGTGAGCTTCTCTGAGGGACAGTTAGTGACATGACTATGGACTTTGTACAGCGCTGCATAATATGTCGGCACTTTATAAATACTATGTAATATTAAGGTTTTGAAATAATCACATCTAAACTATGTAAATCACTGTACATCAGATGTAACTTTACTGACTCATGAAATGTTAAGGTCAAATGGCCAGTCTTCCAGCATTTGCGGGCAATGTTTGGGATGGCAGCCTTCATATTTCTCCCAGTATGAGTTTCTATTAAACCCATCATCCCCTCATTAGATCCCTGTCTTCCTTCATGTTTCTCACGTGTCCTTAGATGACCCAGAAACACACACAGTCATTTGTTTAACTTTCATTCTCCTCTGAACTTTGTGTGTTTGTTTGAATTATTCCTCACAACTATTCTATATACAAACATAAGAGGAACGCTCATCTCATTATAACATACATACTGCACCACGTATGGGTTTAAGATTTCACTGTTAAAGCAAACATATACGATGTAATCCTCTACTGATATTATTGCGGTATTTTATGTCAGGAGCAACTTTAAATCAACCTGTGGGCTTTGTTGGAGCAAAGGCTTTGATGTGGGTTAGACTGAATCTTTTTTGTCACCAGCAGTAGTCACGTGCTCATCTGAGGTTCAGCAAGATCGGCTCCATGGAGTCAACAAAATGTTGGATTTCCCTGACACGCCAAAGTTTTGGTTTGCAGCCAACTGATTTGCCTTACCGGTGACAGCTAATTTTCTGACAGACCTCTGAATTGATCGATCAAATCCTTAGAAAAGTTAGCAGAGTTTACGTTCTGACTACATTTAAGCTGTCATAATTCAAGTGGAAGGTCAGGTGGTGCTCAGACAGTCATAACAAAGTCAGGAGTTTGAGACAGATGGCAGAGAGAGAAAACAGGATCCAGAAAACAGCCTCAGGTCAAATCCAGAACAACTCTTAGGATTCACAGTACGGAAAACTGAGCCACCTTCCAAAATAAAGAGGAACCCTTTACTCATGTACTGGACTGGTGCTCCGAATTCAGCTTGGTGATTGGAAATGGCACAGATCTCCCAGGCTATGGCTGTGCTGCCATTTTTGTCTAGCATCGTACAGGTGGGAGTCACAATTCATTTTGCCACAGGAAGGAAACACCAAGAGAAAAGTAGCCATTGTTAAGAACACCAGGAGCAAAGTATTTATTGTACAGAGCAGTCATTGGACAGATATCCTGAACAGATCAGTCATTGGAGAGATATCCTGAGCAGAGTCATTATATTGTGGCCAAGAGCTGAGCAGCCATTGTTCACACACCTGAACAGAGTAGCAGCACCTACTTGCGTGAAGTGTTCCAATTATCAATTTACCTGCATTCACTACCCATCCCATCTCCTTATTTCACCTTTCCTTTTTAACCAAACCCTAATAAAGGGATATTGTGGGCCCCTGAAATGCACTGGCTTGCATTTTATTGGAAGGTTTTCATGGAATATACATTTATTAGACTCACATATTTAGGTGTGGCTTTACCTCTTTTTCCTGGAATGCCCAATATATAATGGCTCTAAGTGTACTTTGATACAACACTTCATGTAGGGCCAACATTACTTTATTATGTGTTTCTGCTTTTCCCCTGATCCCTCATTGAGAAGATTTCCAGCCTCAGCCTAGCTGTTATAAACCCCACCTCATTTATTACAACACACATTATACCTCCTACTCCTTCCTCTGATGACCCCCAGCCCCATGTAATGCCCAGGAATGTTCCAGCAGGGTCTTGGATGGGATGCCACATGCATAGACATCATTGCACAGTGCTCCCCCCTCCTTCTCACATCTTCTGCTTCTTTTCCGGCCTCTAAGGATATGACTGCTTTCATCTGCTTAATGAAGCTTAAGTTAAACTAACATCATCTAACATATTCAATAAACAACAAACACCCACTCTCAATATTACACCATACATAAATAATTCAACAATTTGCTTGTAAAACAAACGTGACCACCTACTGTCTACAAACTTACCCCTTTCAAAAATGGAAGATGTGATAGTTATAGACTGAGGAATAGGGCCCCTTTGATATCAATTTTACACAAAATCACTAAAATTCCATATTAGCATGTTGATGTAGTTTTAAAATACTGCATGCAGTTGTCATTTACATAATACCCAGGAAATCTGCCATGAAGGGTCCTTACTTCGGGGACATCTTTAAGGAGTGACAACACTCTGTCCCTGTCTCTCCCGGTTCTTCTACTCTGTTGTCACTCCACTACATGGACTATTGTAGAGACTATAGGCAGCCATGCACACACTAATGACTTGTAGCTGCTGGAGTGCATGTATGCATCAAGACAGGAAATGGCGTCAGGAAATTAGCAGTTCTATGATGTATGAAAAAGTAATACTATTGAAATTCTTCAATCTTGCTGAAGGCGATCTACGGCCATTTTGATTGGCTGGGATGACGTAAGTTGTGCCGCAGTTCATTCACTCCTGGCATGCACATGTAAAATTTGACAGCTGAGCGGCTATCAGGCAGGTAAGAGCAGTTATTGCAGAACGGACATCGCCTGCCACTTTCTGCAAAAAACACCTGCCTGAATGGCCCATGATAAAAGTTGGACTTTAGTTTCACTTTACCTGACCTCTTAAATACTACCTCCTCTGGACCGTCCTTTTTATACCTTGTAAAGGTTGATTCACCTAAATCCAACATTCTATTTTATTTTCCATTTATGGGGCAGGGAATTATTCTAGGGCTGCACATTTGTCCATGATGGCAGGACCCCAATACATTTTGCCATGGAAAGGTGACACCAAGAGAAAAGCAGCCAGGAGCAAAGCATTTATTGTACAGACCAGTCACTGTACAAACGCGAGGAACAGAACAGTCATTGGACAAATATCCTGAACAGAACAATCATAGGACAGATATCCTGAGCAGAGCAGTCATTGGACAGATATCCTGAGCAGAGCACTTATTGGGCAAATATCCTGAGCAGAGCAGCCATTGGACAGTAACTAAGAGCATGTTAATATTATTTTAAAATACTGCATGCAGTTGTCACCTGGGCGGCTATCAGGCAGGTAAGATCAGTTATTGCAGAACAGATATCGCCTGTCCGAATCGCCAAGTTTACCGAATGGTAAAAGTAGGACTTTCCACCTCCGTTCCACTTTACATGACCTCTCAAATACTACCCCCTTCAACCGATTCTTTAAACCTTGTAAAGATAGGTGCACTGACTTAAATACACCACTACCATAGTTTATTTGTTATTACTGGTGCAGCAAATTAATCCGGGGCTGTACATTTGTCTATAATGGTAGGACCCCAAGAGTCCCCTTGTGCTGATATCACTTCTGTAGACTCCAGTTCTGAATCCTAAAAGGCCTCTGGGTGGCCAATAGGAACTGTCCACATCATGCAGTCAGTTATGTGGATACCCAAAGATGGACCCCACCTCTTGCACATAAAGAGTAATTGTAAATTTGTTGGTTATTTATGGGGATAGGGTGAATCCACAGGTCAGTTTTCAAATGAATAATTCTACTCTAGAGTGATGGCATTCAACTGGATGGGTCAAAAGCATCCCAATCACTCACGGTAATCTCATTAAGTACATAATAATTGATGGATCAAGCTTTGCTCTGTTTTATTCTTCCCTTCCCAGAGGCTGTAAAGAAAAAATTTGTCAGCTACACTACGGCTTTAAGGTCACATGACTGGCGTCTGCAGCCCACGAATCTTCTTGGCAGCAGGAGTTCAAGTCTTGCACATTTATTCACAGATCAAAGATAAACCACAAGAGATGCATTCTTTCCATCCATCCCCGAGAAACATAAACTGAGATAATTCAGGGAGAATGATCACAGCCTATGGGAAATAAAATAGGAATCTGGCAGCCTTCCTCTAAGTCTTGTGTTCTTTTTTCAGGATTTAGGGGGATAATTGTATAATAAATATTGTCATGCTTGAGGGATATTTTCTGGGGATAAACACGCAGACGTTCAGAGAACCATCTGGACCAGTGTTTTTGCTTTATGGAATATTGGAGGCTGTCATCTAGGCCTGCAGGGCCCGGGACGTGCCGCTCTCCCCGTCTGGGCCGTCTTCCAGGAGTGGTTTGCATAAAGTACACTCAGCAGTTTTGTCTCCTGTCCTACAAGCTGGGAAACACAAAGCACCACACCTTAAAATGTTCTACACAGACATCGCTTCAGATTCCCTGGGAGAAAAGAGCTTTTCGACATCGCGTGAGACTTTCGTGTCTCAGCTACACACACGATTTTAACTCAGTGCCGCTACTGCACAAGATGAAACTAGCTTAAAAAATTACAAGTTACTGTTCTCTAAACAATTAGGTGAATGTTGCATTCTTCCTAAAGTTGAACTTAACCCTGTTTATACTCACCTGTCCTCATTTTATCACAAGCGCTACCATCTTCTTCCTTCTTCTTTTCTTTGTTTCAGCCTTGGCCAACTTGATTGGCCGGGCTGAGACGTAGGAGTCCCGGCAACTTCAGAGAAAGTAGAGATGAACCTGGTACACATGCGCAACTTAGCTTAGTGATTTGGACAGATGAAGAGAGCAACCAGATGGGTGGGGATGCTTATTACATAAGTTATATAACCTGTCCCTTTCTGCAATAAAGCCCTGCCTGGTTGCAAATTTTTAAAGTTGTTGTAACCACTGGTGGTGGCAACAATGTGCAGGCTCATCTACCCTTTGTACAATTTCACCTCATCTGCGCATGCTCCAGGTCACTTTGCTCTTTTTGCTGATTCAGGGGGAAATCTGCAGACTCATTTTCTCTTTGCAACACTGTCACCACTTGTGTGCATGCTCCAGATAACCTGGGAATTTCTGCTTATCCAAAAGGTGCATGGGACCTGCAGTGAATTGCAACAACAACAGTGAAGCCATCTCCTGTCCTTTCTGCAAAATCCTGCCTGATCCCAAATTTAGATTGTGAAACTACAGTCCCACTTTAACATTTATGAACCCTTTAATGTTCACCTTTAAAATAATGAATAAAAAAAGGATCCCTTGGATACGTCCACCAATAGAGGAGCTTGGTAAATGATGACTATATTGAAATTTTGCAGATGTGGGTGGTGCCTGGTTTCATATGTCCTGCATTACGTGGGTGAAATAGCAGGGAAGAATCGTAAACTTTTTCCTCCTCTCCTGTGCGATTATTGGGGTCTATAAACATCCCAGCATGATATTTCCACACTGAACATACAATTTACAAGCTCTGCTAATGTCTAGCAGTAAACCAACAGCTTGATGGAAAATCATGACTTGGAATGAAGATGGTGAATGCACAGCCCACATTAACCAATCATGTTTCCAGGATAAGGTCCTCTGATGCTCAAGGAATCGATTCAAAGCTGTGCACCTTGTTTTTTTCTTTTAATAGGAAATAAAGTTTCCCATCACCCTGGTTTTCACCAGCAATGCTTAAGCAAGGGTGAGGTCAGGTTTCTTCCAACAAAATCCCAGAAAGACTGCAAAAGTTCTCATGAGATTTGGGGACTTTTGTTTAGATTAAGTTTTTAGTTTTTAGATTTTAGTTTCCCCAAAATATAGATGGCATCATCCCTACCTAAGCACCTTAGACAGAATCACTGGTGTAAATTCTTAAAATAGTTTTTTTTATTATTATTAAAAAGAGGAAGCACAAGGGGAGAGGTGGTAGAAGCACAGATTCACACAATGAATAAAGCCTAGGGTAGGGAGATTCTTGCAGTGCAGGTCCTCTGGTACAACTTCCTCTACAGCAAGGAAAACAGTAAGTAGTTCAGCATTATGTATTGCTCAGGGCATAGGATGTGAGTTGCTATTAATTACAAATATTTCAAGACAAGGTTGAATTTAGAGGGCTTTACCATTTTTAGATGTCTCATATAGCAAATGCTTCCTTTTTTAGTTTTTATTTACTTTTTTTAAGCTACCTGTCTTGTCTAAGCAGCTCCCAATTGTATTAGAAGTGGCTGAACCTTTACAGGGGTTAATTATACCAGACCTGGCCACCTCGTCTTTCTTTGATCCCATCAATGTAAACATTAAAGCTCAGTGTGTAAAATGAGTTAATTTGTAACTCCCGGAAAATTCGGCCCTCACACAGTTCACCGAGTGTGTATTTTTCTAGTGTTTGGTTGCTGGGAAATCCCTGCAAAACCCCAGACAAAGCCAACTCTGTATATACAACACAGGCCTAACATTTACTAGAAGAAGCTGGTCTACGGGATATGGAATGTTCTTTGTTGTCTTTTGTCCAGCTTGTCTGAGAGCTCTCTGGCTGTGGAGGTGTGAGGAGTCTGCCAGAGGGGAAAACGGCCTTCTAGGCTGAAGAGGCCACCAGGGCATGATGACATTTGCCGTTCCTCCATAGCTAGGGGGGGTAAAAGGTTGCCACAACCTGTTTTATTAAGGCTAACCTCTATTAATGCCCCTGTTTAAGGAGAACCAGGGCTTTGTAATCCCATTCCTTGGGCCCCTGGAAGTGAAATATTTCTATCAAGGAACATATGGTTCACTTCCTGTCAC
Source organism: Pyxicephalus adspersus (assembly GCF_032062135.1). Classification (NCBI taxonomy): domain Eukaryota; kingdom Metazoa; phylum Chordata; class Amphibia; order Anura; family Pyxicephalidae; genus Pyxicephalus; species Pyxicephalus adspersus. The sequence continues at coordinate 150,152,986 of NC_092861.1, read as the reverse complement.
CTGATGACACTGTGGGGCAAAAAGTTCTCTGTATATAAATACTACTTAGTGTGACCTGGAGTCTACCCAGTGTTCCTTTCCCAGCTTCAACAACTGACCATAGAGGTGGAAAGCTAATAAAAGTAATGCTGTTATAAATTGGGGGATAAAAGTGTTTAATTGTCTTGCATAAGCTAAGCACAGATTTGCTTTAAAGTGAACCTGTCATCAAATGCAATTCAAAAATACTTTTCTGTTTGCCAGAAGAAGGTTGTGTGCTTTGGCACACTCATATCAATCCATAATGAAGTGTTTCCCAACCTTTAAGGAATACTAATAGATTATGCTTTTCAAGTACAGACACAACTATGTTAAGTCACTGCTTGAAATGGGATTCTTTTTAAGGAGATTTAGAAAACACGACCCGATAAGGGTCTCTGAGAGTTCCTATAACCTATAACCTATATTGAACCTTCCATAAGCTAACCTACTGGTAGGTAAGAATACTTGTAATATGCTTGTGCCTTGACTGGAGGTCAAACATACAGTCTGCAGAACCTAAAACCTCACAGCACATAATAAAATATGCATCAGAGATGGCACATTTGCAATTTGTGTGCCATCATTGTTATTATTAATAATATTAATATTATTATTAATAAACAGTATATACATAGCTCCAACATATTATGCATTATTGTATTCTACTCTACATTAAATAGGGGTTTCAAATGAGATACAGACAATGACACAGGAGGAGGAGAGGACCCTGCCCTGAAGAGCTCTACCATCATGTCCATGCTCCACCATACCCTGTGTACCTGCATAACACAAGTCATTTCAAGCAGAGCAAATTCTGATTTTATCTTTCCTTTATTTTTATATTTTAATAGTTTTATTAAGATTTTATGAGAAACATTTGTATAAAAACAAAATTCAGAAAGCCAATACAATACCACAGGGGAAAGCACCACAATCATAAAGTTTACGGGCACTGGTGACTTTCCGCCTGATTAACAAAGTCGAAATTTACAAGGGGAGAGAACAGGAGTGAGGGTGGGGAAGGGTAAGTCAAACTATTTAAAAATTAATTCAGCTCATCACTTTGTATAGGGATGAGTGTAATAGTGTGAGTGTAACAGACAAAATGATCTAACCTGACAAGAAAGATGTGGGAGCTGATAAATCAACCAGTTAGACCCACATATCACACCTCCTTAATTTAACTAGGATCTCCAACAAAGCTTAATTTGACTCATAAATCTGAATATATAGCTTCCAACTGATAGAAGACATGTAATTGGGCTTCTTTGACCTCTGTGCTTCTTCTTGAGACAAACAATGTGCAGTGGTTAATATCCTATGCAATATTCTGCCATTCGGTCAAGGACTACCTCTCCTAAACATCTCTCCTCTAAACCACGGTATTGTTCAACCCCTGATGAAGCACTTTTTGCGAAACGTGTCGGGTAAAAAAAGAAAAAAGGTATCACATGGACTTACCTTCAATTCTTTGATTGTGAAAAATCCTTCAGTGCACCCAAGATTTTTTTTTCTATTCATGTAAAAATAAATGGCTCATAATACATTGTTTTGAACTTACTTATATTTTTTTTCCTTTGTTGGAACTGCCCAATATTAAATCCCCTACTATTACACTCATCCCCATCTAAAGTGAAGAGTTTCCCTAATATTTGAATTTAAAGACTGACATATATGAATATTTCCAATATTCCCTATCCTCTGCCAATATGTAATACTAACAGATGAAAGTTCCATCATGTGACATTTTCTGAGTTATGTGTACAAGATTTACCACACAAAATTAACCACAAGACCTTTGGATTAGAATTAGGAATCTTTTTGCAGGCCTGAATTACAAGCTCATCATAAGTGTTTGTGTTTACCCAGCACCCGTTCAGGATAATGCTTTAGTACAGCAGTTTTGGACTCATCCACCAACATACAGGGAGGAGTTCTCGCTGACATTACCCAACCCAGCCGCAAAGCCTTTAATTGGAAATTTCTGCCTGATCTCTGCCCGCGCTGTCAGATTCTCTAGGATTAACTATTTCACCATTCTAGCTCATGTGACATCAATTTGCAGAGAGTCATGGAAAAGGTTGCAAGCATCACCACACCCGGATATTGTATTGTGTTCCTGAGTTCTGTATTTTTACAGCGCAATAAGCCAATGTTACACAAGTGACTCCAGCGCGTGCAAGGAACTTAAATGAGTACCAGCCAGCTAAAGTAACTTCCAGGGATGCAGCAGAAACTTCATCCTTTAACTGCACTTTAATTAGCCATAATACATTTGTTCTTGGCTCTTCAGACTATTGCCAAATAACAGTGTAATTGGTTCCATTTGCTAAAGATAAAGTGGACATCCAGCAATATAGCCTGGATCTGTGCTTGCATCCATCTTTGCTGTTAACAATCTCTTCCTGGGTTCCACCAGAGGGTGCTGCTTGAAATAAGGAGACCTACTTGGTATTCAACCAAATGAGCTGTACTGCTTCTCTTGAGAGCACAGCAAGATGAATCAGGAGGTTATTATTATTATTATTATTATTAAACAGGATTTATATAGCGCCAACATATTACGCAGCGCTGTACAATAAATAGGGATTGCAAATGACAGACTAATACAGACAGTGATACAGGAGGAGAGGACCCTGCCCCGAAGAGCTTACTGGAGATGTTGCGTAGGTGAAAGTGACAGGACCTGGAAATGTTCTGAATATGGGGGGTAAATGAGAGGGCCGAGTCAAAGGAGACACCAAGATAACGTGCCTGAGGGGAGGGCTGAATAACAGTGTGTTATAGTTAGATATATGTCAGGGGGGATTTGGAATTTGAGGGGGGGATGATGATGAGTTCTGTTTTATCCAGGTTGAGTTTCAGGAATCGGTCGGACATCCATGAGGAGATGGCTGACAGGCAGCATGAGACCTTATCCAGGACTGAGGGACACAGGTCAGGGGTGGACAGATAGATTTGAGTGTCATCAGCATACAGATGGTACTGTAAGCCAAAGGAGGGTATGAGACTACCCAGAGAGGCTGCAGGCAGCATTGCTAAAAATGGGAATTCTGCAAAAAAATATAACTATATTGACTTTTTTTAGTGACTGCTTGTACAAGTACATGTGTATAAATTTACTAAAGGTCTAAGTATAATTTAACATGTACCTAACCTAACTTTAAAAAGTTTCAGTGACACTAAAGTTCAGCACCATCAGTATTCTCTGTAGAAGCTGAAGGCGGGTAGCATCGTCTGAATTGTGACAATTGTGAACAATGCATAATCACCATTCCATTGCTTTAGAAATGCTGGGTTAGCATCCTCCATAAGTTCGCCTGAACACAGCAGAAAATGACAGAGTTTAGTACTCTGTTATCTTTAGACATTTTCAAGAAATCTTTTCACAGCTGAGTCACAGCCCACAAATATGGGAATTTAGGTAAATGTTCACTGACCCCTAATGCCTCATCAGACCTTCATCATCCCTTGGTATGTGAAGGATAATCATTGTGAAGTCCATTATTCTTTACAGGGAACATTACTCTTTTTTCTAAATTAAAGCACAATGAATAACACAAGAATAAGAAGGTACAGTTTGATAATGAAGAAGATGAGATGATGTGAATTAAATAAACACTTTTAGTGTTGTCTTTGTTTTGTAATTCTTCCTTTTTTATGGGTTCATTATTATCTGTATAAGCCTCATCAGATGTGGGGAAACTCACTTCCCTTCCACAGAACATTACCACACAGATAATTTAGAATTGTTTACCATTTTTACTTTAATATTGTTTCCCATCACTCGATTTTTATCTATTGATATATATTTGTATGACGCAACTGTCAGGCCTCCTCCTCGCCCTACTATTCTTATTATTATTATTATTATTATTAAACAGGATTTATATAGCACCAACATATTACACCGAGCTGTACATTAAATAAGGATTGCAAATGACAGACTAATACAGACAGTGATATAGGAGGACAGAACCCTGCCCCGAAGAGCTTACAATCTAGTAGGTGGGGGAAGTTGTAGTTGATATCTTCCTTGGCTTTATGCAAAAAATGCCAATTTTTGGCTGAGGGTCTTGTCACAGAACCAGGGTTGAATAGTTGACTTGTACCAGATTCCCGAAGCATGCAATGGGCATGGAAGTGTCTGAAACACTGGCTTTCCATTGGCATTTTGGTGCATTTATGTGATTGTCTGTAAATTTCTGACCATTGAGTCTATTCCTGTACTGGCAAATGTAAAAAAAAATAATACATCAACTTTACTTGGTATGCAGACCTGGTTGAAGTGTTGAGTTTTGAGTGCACTTTTAAAAGAGCAGAAAGTAGGAGCAAACCGATTAGGTTTGTGGGAGGCCATTCTGGAGAGCCCGGGCAGCCCTAGAAACGGCCTGGAGCCATTCATGTGATGGGGTTATAAGCTTTGGGCATATCTTCCAAAAAGACTCGGGACCAACAGTATTCTCCCCAGCCCCGGCTGTTTTTGGGTGGTTACAGTTTGGTTACAGTCTTGGGGCCATTACCTGCCTACAGTTTTTTCAAACCTAGCTTACAAAAAGTTTCTGAGTAGAACCCTTTGATGAGTGTTTCAAATGCACTACAATTTGGAGGCATCTCTCCCCATTTAGGACAGACTGCAATAAAAGTCCGACCTTTCTTACCCCAATACAACTTTGGTCTTAATTTAATAGTTGAAAGCCCCTCTTTAAGATTGAGAAAAAAAAAAAACCCTTTGGCCATCTTTACTTCAATAATTTGCGTTCTCACCCTTCAGCAATTATGGAGTTAAGTTTCTATTTTTAATTAATCAAGGCAAGTGGGAGGGTGTGTCAGTGAAATGCGAGCACCGCTCCCTGCCGCTGTCTTAGAGAATTAGCTGAGATGGATGGGTGCTCTCCTGGGCACGCACTGGTTGCCAATTGAGTGACATAATCTACGTTTATTGCTACACTGAATGTTGGCATAAGGCTTTATTGTTGTTGCTTTTGGCTGCAGGCAAAGTGGATGCAGATAAAGTCCAACTTAGTTTTAAAGTCCAATGGCCTTTTCTCTGGTTTCCATTGGCTGATCGGCATTTCCAGAACCGTTTGTAGAAGCCAGAACTTACAGACTTCACTCGCTTTTTCCATTTTACCTGTGGTTATTAAAAATAAGAATATATATATGTTACAGAGAGCAAAAAGGACTTAACCCATTCAATAAGAACCAAACGTTTCAAAATACATTTTAAGGTTTTGAATAACATAGAAACCAGATAGACCCCTTCCAATCACCCTTATAGTAATCTACACGGCAGCAACAAGTGGAGGGGGCCTAACTTTTAATGTGTTACTGTAACATAACCAGGTATTGAATTTTTTTCACACAAAGATCACAATTTTCCCCTTGCCAATGCCATCATTTGCTTTTTCCTCTAGAAGAACTGAGCCATTTTTATTCAGGCATTATCCATGGTATCTTTCTACTTCCTGGACAGAAATTCCCCTTGTAAATCCTAGTTCCTGTGCAGTTTTTGGTTATTTTTACAAATATCGGGCACTGATCATTTTGAAATGCTTTACCCTGTATACAACAGATTGACATTTCATCCTAGAAGAAGAAGGTACATGAGGATGGAATAGGTTTGCATCACATCCCATGGGAAAACAGAGCAATATTTGTACAACTTTGCTATGACATCTCATCTTAGGCAACATTATCAAATGGAGCTCCAGGGGGGATTTTCAATGATATAATGACAGCTCCTATAGATAAATATAAGTTTCTGCATATTTTATTATTTCTGAAGAGTCCTTTTAACTGCAGTGTAATCTGGTTGCACGTCCGATAAATGGCCGTTCTGCACTTCAGGAGTTCTTGGATCATGTGGCTGCACAGAATTACAAACCTTTGCCTGATAAAACACCTCCCATATATGTTTAGAGCTGTTTGCCTGCAGTTCAGCTTTAACTTCTAGCATAGAGAATAAAAGGCTACTTTTATCTAAAGTGTCCTCAAAGACACTGTCTACTGACACTGTCTCTAAATTCCCTGATCTGCTCTTTTCTCTTACTCAAAAGCATTTTGTTCGAATATTTGGATTCTGCCTAAACTGACCTTATGGAACAAAGCTAGTGTCCTCCATAAAGTGCTGTGGAATCTGTCAACAGGATATAAATAAGTGGAATACCTTGTGTTGAAAAATCTCTGATAAGGAACACTTAATGAGTTGGACTTTAGACCTTATGGGGCTTAGTTATCTCAAGCAGCTTCCTAATCTATCAATTCTTCTTCCCAGGGTTGGCACATCTATGGTTGTTATTACACTTTTACACACTCAATATTTGTACTCCGCACAATCATAACAAACTGTTCTGGGTGGCAGTTTGAGGAACTTTAGAGACCTGTTGTGTTGTATGGAGAGGGGAGGGTAGCAGACAAGCAGGAGTCACTCCAATTTAGGTACTATAGGAATCAATAGGGATTGGTTGTCTGGTGAGCTATCACAGCAGATTGGTAGATGACGCTGTGGGACATCCGCTTTGATGTTATAAAGTCCCCGCTCAGCCTCTGGAAGCTAGTTGCTCCTCCCAGTCCACAGTTGCCCCCAGGACTTATGTGCTTAAGGGATAGCATCTGGGGAAGGGCTGGCAGAGGATCAAGAGGCCACATATAATGCAGTACAAGGTTTTTACAGAGGCAAATCAAGAATATTAGGGCAGAGGTCATGCATGGGTGATCAGTCCACCAGACGAGGTATTTAAGGGTAAATACAAAGGAGACTCGGGGTCACAGGCAAAAGGTTGGTCCAGACTGCTTACAATTCAAGGGTCAGGAACAGGAAGAGTCAGCAACAAAAATTTAAACTAAATCATACAGCAGTAGCAGGTCAGCCCAGCCTTTTAACACTACAACTGGCACAGGTTACTGGGAGCAGAGAAGGGGTAAAGACCTAGCAGCCGAGGGAAGCACAGGGCTGAGATCATGAACTACTCTGCTCATTAGACTCAGCACGACTCCAAATCCTATTCAGCTGCACAGTCTCAGATCAGAGGATGCTGACCAAGGGACCATTCACAGCCAAAGGGAAACCAGGGATGCCACAGACTGCAGAGCAGAGGACTGAAAGCTATTTGGCTGATCTTCCCTGCTGCTGGAAGTTACGGAATTTAGGAAAAAATACAGGACGCGCTGACCTGTAGTGGCCTACAGCACGGGATCACCGGCTAGATAATTGTCTCCTAACAGATGTTTGATTTGCTTCTGAGACAGTCACAAATCATCATTTCTGATGACAAACATAAAGTGCCAGTGAACCTTTTGGATTGAACTGAGGAGATTGCATTTCTGGGGTTGTTCTTCGTATGCAGGTATTAGTACTTACCAAAAGTAGGCTAATAAAGGATAGCTTGTGAAACAGTGGCGGGGTTAGGGACACCCAATGCCTACTAATGTCTGACTGGTCCTATCCCAGAGGAGTGGTATAGCACAGATTTTTTAAAAATTGAGAGAGGTGTCTGAATACATACTGCTTTTGCAGCTTTTTCGAGTTTGGGGCTACTTAGCCGCAGATCATCCATATTGCCCATAGTGACCCCTGTCTACATTGGGCATATGAGCGTTAAAACTGGATTATGGAACTATTGAAAAAGGTGTCGTGGTCCATTGAATGTTTTCTTTTATATGATATGGATGGCTGGGCAGGTGTGTATTGTTACCTGGGAAGAAGGAAGCAGGAGATTGCATTATGGGTAGAAGGCAAGCCAGTAGAGGTAGTATGACCTAAAGAATTGGGTGCTAGGGTCTTGGTGTCAGGTACTACAGGCAACCATGTGGAGGTCTTGTAGGGTCCATTTCTCAATGGGTTGGTGTTGTTCCAGGTGGCCATATTCAGACACAATTCCCTGTATATCGTATACTGAGCTTTAAAGTATCTGTTTTTCAGTTTTGCAATGTAACACATTTTGTTGACTCATTCAGTGAATGACATTAGCACATCAGTGACGACTGTGCATGTCTTTGTTTTATCACTGTGAAGTGCCTGGTAAGTGCGTAATGTTTTACTGTGGCTGCAAATCCATTATGACAGAAAACCCTAACAATCTTAAAAAAAAAGCCTTGCGTTGATAAATGACCGTTTACTTTGTGGCTTCACAGTTAAAAGCGAAACGCGTCATGTCCTTCACAGCGTTGTCTGTTTTCAAGAACAATCATTGTTTTGTGTTACATTGTTGGGTAGACAACACACACAAAAGTCTCCTTCAGCAATCAGTGCAACATATGTGTTAAACTCTCAAGAAAGAAAAATACATTTGTGAGCATTGAAAGTCTTTACTGACAGTCAAAAAAATTTTATTTAATGGCCGCTCTTCATGTGGGAGTACTTACTGAATACTGACCATACACAGGTAGGTGTTACAGCACTAGTGGAAGATTCATTAATAAGGCAACATTTTTTAGTTGTGCAAAAAAAATTCCATATTTTATTTTTGTTTTTACCAGTAAATAAAGTCCCAGATCGAATGCAATGTTAAAAGCATTAATATGAGTCTTTCTTCAGATGTATTGTGCTTTATTGAAAGCCGTAAAAATCAATATTAATTTCATATCAATTTCAATATCAACATATGTCCACAGAAGACTTGTTATACGCAATAAATAAAACCCTTCTTAAAATACATTAAATATTTTCAGCATGATCCTTTTTCTTTAACCTCAAATTCTGACGCATTTTGTGGAATTAAAACTGCTTCTTCAGGAACACATTATCACTGGAGGAATCATGCAGCTATTAATAGGAAAAAACATTAAAAATATAGTTATCTATCCCAATGATTTCTCAGGGAAGGAGGGTGATCCGGAGCCAACAGCAAAGAAGAAGAGACAATGGAAAATAGCCAGGAGATGGGCACAGCCCAAACAAGCTGTATACTGATGTTGAAGTAATGGTGTATCCACAGAAACCAAAAGAAGTGCCAACAGTCCCAAATAGCAATTAACCTGTTTCCCTGATATATATTTTTCCCAGACCAGCCCATTGTATGGGTCTTTCTGACTCAGATGTGGTATCCAGTCTGCAACTTTATATCAGAATTAATATAAAAAAAGGCTTTTGGCTCCAACTGGCACCCAATATCCAAACTCACTTATTAAACTTTTAGCCTCCCTTTTGGAATGAACAGATTGGGATCTGTCAGAGTGAGAGATGGTGTCCGTCTTTCTACAGGAGCACAACATTTAGCACCCTATTTATACACAGTGGGAAGAAAGACAATTTTACATTGTTTCCTCCCCCCATCCCCACCCACAATGCGTCGCTTCTTACCAAAAATTACAGCACTTGGTAATAATAGAATTTAGTTGCATTTATTACCTGATGGACTGTATCATTCAGCCATGTTTGTTGTAAATGGCTCTGGATTACACAGGAGGGAACTTTCTTTGCCTTCCTTACCAAATCCTTTTGTAAATAATTATTATTATTGTTTGTAAACCTTGTGCATCACTTTGTGTTCTTTTTATAGTCTTGTTGACTTACATGGTTGTATTTTTAAAAAGGTTAACCGCAATAAAATATAGTTACAAAAAAAAAAAAAAAGATTCTCATGAAAGTACCAAAAAAATATGTATTCCATTCCTGAGTACCCTTTCTTTAAGAATCCGATACATGTCCAGGGAGTTATGCAAAGCTGGCAAGTCATTTATCACGTGCTTTGGTAGCTGTTGCATCTTCCATAAATATCTACATTTCACCATACATCTAGTAAGTGGATAGGGCATAGACATATGATTGACACATTTGCCTCCATCATTTCCACTACAACATGATCACACCCCAATTTGGAATGACGTAATGCAAAGCGGGACAGTGCAGCCATTTGTGAAGCTCCGTTGTGACCATATGATAGTCACAAAAAACATTGACACAGGAGGAGGAGGGGACCCTGCCCAGAAGAGCTTACAATCTAGGAGGTGAGGGAAGTATCACACAATAGGAGGGGAAATTTGGAATGGTGGGTAAGTAGTTAGGGTTTAGGAGACAGAAGAAGATGGGTAGGTGAGGATGAAGCGTTGGGTTTTGGGGGCTCTTTTATATGTACAGAAAGTAGGAACAAGCCGAATAGGATGAGGAAAACCATTCCAGAGAGTCAGGGCAGCTCTAGAAAAGACTTGGAGCCGTGAATGTGATGAGGTTATAAGTGAGAAGGTCATTAGTAGGTCATTATGACATTGACCTACTAATGACATTGTTAATTAAAGAATAGTATTTGGGCTACTGACAGTATCAACAAAATAAAAGGAAAACATCTGGAAAAAAAAACTAATTTGGCCGCATTATCATCTTGTAAGAACAGGTTAGCAGCAGTTTATTACATTTTGTTCTTGGGGTTAAATAATCTTTAAATAAAAAATGAAGAAGCACAAACTGTTAAGTAGGTCATGCTGAGGCTCATAGTTCACCAACAGTTGGCCATTCACAGAAAGCCCTTGCAACATGCAGTCATTTTCAGCCATTCATCTACCCTGAATGCCAAACATTCTTCAGTAATTCTTTAGGCCCTTGTTTTCATCTTAGCCTGGCGTGCTAATCTCTCCTGCTGTTTTTAGAACCGGCAGCCTCAGCATGTTTGTTCAAGAGTTGTAGCAAATCGCAGGCTGTTTCTCTTATCTACACTTTGAACAAACTCTCAGAAAGTCATTTCAGGTCACAGTACCACAGAGACATTCCCTGAGAACAAGGTGCAGCTCTGGGCTGTAATGTGATAATATCCCCTTTATGGTATGGGAGAGGAGATATATTTTTATAATATTTGCACAGTTCGTGTAATGTAGGTTCAGTACATCTTATGGGGCCACACAACCTCCAATATTCTATTCTCCTTCTTTACTGCTCTCTGAAAAATTGCTCTGACCTGAGTCACCCAGGTCAAATAAATAAAAAAAGAAAATGCATTCCAGTCCTGGAAGTGTTGGGGTATCGTTTTTCAGAAAAAGATGTAAAATATCCAGATTATGGTAAAGTGGGATAAAAGCACGTTGTCTTGGCATTGATTCTGTCCTCTCATTCACCTCTCATATTCAGAACATTTCCAGGTTCTGTCACTTTCACCTGCCCAACATCTCCAAAATCCACCCCTACTTGACCCCTGAGAGAACCAAACTCCTTGTACACGCTCTTATCATCTCTCCTCTGGACTACTGTAACCTCCTCCTCTCTGGTATTCCACTTACCCGACTCTCTCCTTTACAATCTAATATGAATGCTGCAGCCAGACTCATCCAACCTTTCCACCTACCTAGCGGATACACAGCCTACCCACCTACCTACCCCATACACAGCCTTCCCACCTATCTACCCCATACACAGCCTTCCCACCACTCCTCTTCTGCTGCATCTCTTTGTAGTTTTCTTCATTGGCTTCCATTTCAGTTTAAAATCAAATTCATCTCCCGTGCTTTGCCTTGAATTCCCTCCACAGTTCTTGTTCCACCTACCTACCTGATACACAAATTCCTCCACAGTTTTTGCCGTGGAGACCTCAAGAGTGCCTAGGCACATGGACCTTTGTAAATGTTCTCTATAATAAAGACAATCTTCAGTTTTTAGTTCAGGTGCACGTTAAGGGGGTTCATTGCCGTTCCAACACCTAAGGAGTCATGGTTCAGCATACCTGACTCTTTCCTCTACAATCTATCTGAATGCTGCAGCCAGACTCATCCATTCTTCCCACCTACCTACTCCATACATAGCCTTCCCACCTACCTACCCCATACACAGCCTTCCCACCTACCTACCCCATACACAGCCGTCTCACCACTCCTCTTCTGCCGCCTCTCTTTGTAGTTTTCTTCATTGGCTTCCATTTCACCTTAGAATCAAATTCAAGCTCCTGCCTTCAAATCCCTGCACAGTTCTTGTCCCACTTACCTTTCTGACCTGATAGAAAAATACCCCTCCAGCCGCTCTCTTCTCTCCTCCATTGATCTTAGAATGACTTTTACACTCAAAACCTCATCACACGCACGCCTCCAAGACTTTTCCAGAGCTGCCCCCGACTCTCTGGAATGGTCTTCCTCGTCCCATTCAGCTTGCTTTTACTTTCTGCACAGTTAAAAGAGCCCTTAAAACATAACATACGTATGCCAGGAGGCTCTACCCTCCCATGCAGTCCTTAGTGCCGCGGCTTAGTCTTTTTTCTTTTAAAAGATTAAAAAAAAACAAGCACATTTTTACTTTTTATCGAAAAGTTATTTACCCTTTCATAAAGCCTTATGGATGATTTTTTTAATGACAAAAGGTGGAGCTTTTAGGGAAAATGATACTGGTGCGTTTATTGATTGAATTTATTGATGAAGTTACTGACCTTAATATTATAATTATTAATTAGGATTTGTATAGCGCCAACATATTACGCAGTGCTGTACATTAAATAGGGGTTGCAAATGACAGACAGTGACACAGGAGGAGGAGAGGACCTTGCCTGGAAGGGCTTTTTTTCTCTGAAATACCATCCCTGCCATAGACATTGGACCTGATTTATTAAAGCTCCCCAAGGCTGGAGAGGATATTCTTTCATCAGTGAACCTGGGTGATCCAGAAAACTTAGAATTTACTTTCTAAAGGTAATTTGCTATTTGTTAGCAAATGTTTCCAATCCGGGACCGGATCCAATCCAGGTTTGCTGGATCCCCCAGATTCACTGATGAAAATGTATCCTCTCCAGCATTGGAGACCTTTAATAAATCTGACCCATTGGATCATTTACTGGTCTACAGGCTCCCTTGGTCAATACGTATCCATAATAAGGGAAAACATTGCCCAGATCGGCTTCTGTAGAACCCAGCTATGAAATAACATAATTATAGAAGCTTATTCTTCATAAGAGACCACTAATTTCCTTGATGATTTATAAACCCTGTGAATGTTTCTCCATTAGACTATGTTTTTTATGTTCATCATTCAGCTTTCAGAAATTGTTGGTATTTTATTGCAGACCAATAATTCAGACATTTAGATTATTTCAGACGGCTGGCATTTCATTGCGGATTTGTTATTTTAAAGCCTTTTTTTCTTTCTGTATCGTTGTCCTTGCCAAATCCAGAGGTCCCTTCTGCCAGCATCCCCGGAACATTTCAATAGCCCGTGTTCCAGCTATGTAATGAAGGAATTTTCGTTGCGTGATTGGAGTTGTGGGCGTATTTTTGTGTTCCTCATTAAGCCAAAGGTCTCCAGTGGTGGGAGAAAAATAGCTGCAGATTACAGAACATACGGTCTAGTCCTGGTACACGCCGAGCTGGAGGGCATTGCAGATTTGTGATCAGCGCTCTTTAAAGCGGAACTAAACTCAAAAAAAAAATTACCTTTAATCCCAAAGATCCGCTGATTAGTCTGGAGGTTACCTTTCGTCCTGGTATCCCTCTTTGGCCCGGCGCAGAGGAAGCACCAGGCGCCAACTTCTTCTCTCTTCTTCCACGTTCTTCTTCCTACGTCACCCAATCTGGCACTGCGCAGACGCAAGATCGGGTGGCGTAGATAGGGGAGAAGATTACCGATCTCCCTGCACATGCTTGAGGTCGGCAATTTTTTTCTTCTATTAAAGAAAGAGCTCCCTGATCTCAAGCATGGGCAAAAAGAGCAGCCAAGAGCATCCCAGGATGTGTGACGTAGGTATCTCAGGAGGCTTTGCGCTCCATTCTGTCCTAATCGCCGTAGAGAAAGAGGAGGTGCTGCACCATTTTTTTTTTAAAAAGGTTGTTGCACTTAAAAAAGAAAATACAATTTTTTCTTTAAATAAAAGGGTTGTCTACTCTTATGTAAAGTAAAAAAATTGAGTTTAGGTTCCCTTTAAATGCCCTGCAAACCAGAAACATATAGAAAAGGATACATTAATAATACATTGTGTACCAACAATTCATAGGAAGTAAATTGCCAAACAAGCCAGTTTGCTGACATTGACATTAAAAACGACCTGCAATTGTTTGCATTCAATAGAAGTTGAATTTCTGCACTTAGCACCATAGCAACTACATTTTAGAATAATTTCTAGAATTCTCAGTTACCCCTGCTTCTGTTTGTTGCTTCATTTCCTTCCTCACAGGATGAAGGACAAAACCCGAGGTCCAACTGGTTGCATTCCCTTTCCATGAGATGTTTAAAAAGAGACATTCATTTTTTAGGACCAGATTAGCTATGGCAACTTACTCCTATGGTGTAGATCCTCTTTAACCATGAGCTATGATTGGAGCTGGGATTGGCCAAACCACACCAAAATATGATCTTTTATCTTGCTTGTAAAATCAAATCTTTTTGGTGGATTTGACAAGGATGCAGCATAAATGTGTGACCGGATCTAATATCAGATGTAAGGACCAATATTTCAGAAGCAAGGGGAAAACCTTACCAGTATGGCAGAGCTTATTTAAATTCTGCTAGCACTTGTCTCTAATGAGCTGCAATGTACTACAACATATTGAAGACCAAATCTGTGAAAGTGCATGAAGATTGTGCAGGGCAGGTGTGTGGAAGGTGCATTACTTTTGTGCATTCTCATGCCATTCCAATAAATAACAACCTAATGCTGTCCACATTAAGGTATTCCAGCAATGGATATGTGTGAAGTCAGCCTTTTAGGACAGTAAATATTCTAAGTATTCAGGAATAATGGAAATGTAGTGACGGGGCTTCATGCTGTCGCCATACTATTTACAGTGGTGCAGCAATATCTAAAAAAAAATAATTTATGTATTTTTCCATTTCTCTGCTGTTCTGTATTCTCTTCTGACCAGAGGTAGATTAAGGCAGAATTGGGTCCTGGACAAGGTAGCAGCTTTGGCCCTCAACCCTTTACATGACATTGATTGCAATAGGAACAGAAGAAGACACCAACTGCCTTCAAGTCCATTTTCTCTTAGGACGTTACATAGACTAATAGCACTATTTTGATTTACAGCAGGAGCATAATGGTTGTAGCTGAGCCCCATGAACATCCATGGGACCTAGGCTCTTGCATCCCTATTTAATGCACAGCGCTGCGTAATATGTTGACGCTATATAAATCCTGTATATTGTTATTATTATTATTATTATTAATAATAATAATAATAATAATATGTTTCCTTTTGATGATCCAGCTCTGCCTCTGACCTACTAAACCCTTCAATCCTGTCCCTTATTAAAAATAATGTTGTCGTGTAGCCATGTCTGGTTCTCCTGCATATCATGATGTCACTTTTGCATGAACTGAGGCAAATCTGATGATTTTATTTTATGCAACCTTTAATTTTATAGGAATCCTGACCTCATCTATATTGCTCCACTCCCTTGTATAACACATATTTTCTGGCTGACTCACAGGCTGTCCACACCCCGCTTTATAAATATATATATAAACACGGGGTCACCGCACAAGATAACTGCATACACTATGTCATAATGATGGGTTTGCTACCTCCTCAGAATCATTACATGACATTGTCTCTTGTGAGATTCCGTCCCACAGGTTTATCCCGTCTCCATCAGCTGCCAGATAGACCGAATTGAAAGGTGAATGAGCCGAGCTGTATCAGAAAAGGGAAACTGTTATTATTTACAATTTACAGGACTGGAGGCATATCTTCATGACTTACAGTGGCCCCTTGTTTTATTACAAATCTCACTTTCACAACTGTCCCTTTGACGAGGTAGCAATACTGAGGAAATGGGCCTGATTTATTAAAGCTCTGCAAGGCTGGACAGGATACACTTTAATCAGTGAACCTGGGTGATCTGTAAAACGTGAAATGGATCTGGTTGAGATTCAAAACATTTGCTAGTACATAGCAAATGACTTTGAAGAAATCCATTTCAGGTTTTCTGGATCACCCAACTTCACTGATGAAAGTGTATCCTCTCCAGCCTCGCTGAGCTTTAAAAAATTAGGCCCAATGGGTCTGAAGATTTTTTGCAGGCAGCATAACCTTCACCATGATGTCTCCAGACTCTTTCATGTCGGTCATATTTGCTTAGTTTGAACCTTTTCCTATCTGTGCCAACAGTAAGCCTGCCAGTTCTGGTGTTCTCTAGCAAATGCCAATCGAGCTGCACAGTGCTGGACTGTGAGCATACGTCCCAGTACAGGGCCCAGTGCCACCTTCATGGAGTTTATTTCAGGTTGATCAGAAACATGCACAGGAGTGGCCCTTTGTAGCTCGTCTTTGCAATTCTCCTCCTGCTCCTCCTCGCACCTAGACGCAGATATCAGTCCTGCTGTTACCCCTCTACAGCCCTGTCCTTGTGTCTTTGTGTAATGGCCATCTCCTAATATCTCCTTCACTCCTGAGACAAACCTTACAACAGCACTTATGAATATACCATCCTAGAGGATCTGTGCAACCTTAGTCAGCTGCATGTACCCCCTCATGCTATTGTACATTACAAAATGCAAAACCAATGAAAAATCTGTCTAGAAGAATAAGAGAATAGTGGTCTGTGGTATTATTAATATTAATTAACAGGATTTATATAGCGCCAACATATTACACAGTGCTGTACATTAAAAAATGGTTGCAAATGACAGAGGAATACAGACAGTGACACGGGGAGGAGAGGGCCCTGCCCAGAAGAGCTTACAATCTAAGAGGTGGGGGAAGTATTACGCAATAGGAGGGAGATAAGGAGTGGTGGGCACGTAGTGAGGGTTTAGGAGACAGAAGAGGTGTAGGTGAGGGTTGAAGCGTTGGGTTTTAACAACTCTTTTAAATGAGCAGAAAGTAGGAGCAAGCTGAATAGGATGAGGCAGACCATTCCAGAGAGTTGGGGCAGCTCTAGAAAAGTCTTGGAGGCGTGAATGTGAGGAGGTTATGAATGAGTAAGTCATTAGTAGGGCATTGGAGGAGCGAATAGATCAGCTATGGGGGGATTTTTCTATTCGGTCAGAAAGGTAAGTGGGACAAGAACTGTGGAGGAATTTGAACACAAAGCACAGAAGCTTGAATTTGATTCTAAGGTGAAATAGAAGCCAAGGAAGAGAACTGCAAAGAGAGGCAGCAGAAGAGGAGTGTTGATTCTGTAGTAAACGTATTCCCTGTTTGGGGGGGTTGGCCGTATAACATATTAATGTTTTGTAGACAGTAACCTTAGTCACATTTAAACCCAAGAACCCGGCTCTGCAAAGCATTCTAAGCACTGTGCCTGTTTCATGCAGCATTTATAGTGATCTGGCAGAACGAGGTGCTCATCAGGTGTGATGTGATCGAGCCCGCTCCTGATACATGTCACGCTGATAGTGGTGAGTCAGCCATGTTTGTAAACACAGCTGAGTCCTGACAGGCTGACTAATCGACATTGTGCTGAATAAACACCTCCGGCTGATTCCACTGCACCACACAGCTTGATTTTAAACACTTCTACTTTCTCAAAAGTAAAATTCTGCATCCACAGGTGTTGAACATATTAGATGAATATGATGTGCAGTTTAAAAAAAAAAGAGTACCTGCCATAATTTTACTACGGTATTACTGCAATGCAGCAGTGAATTTGTGTGCAACTTCCCACATATCAGTATCAGCCATCTTTGTTTCCAGTGTGGTGACAGAGCGATTCTTGGAGCGGTGACGGAGTGCAGATAATGTTAGTCCTCTGTGCTGGGAGTTCAGATTTTACTGGCTGTATGTTTGTTTCTAGTTAATGTGTAATGTGTGATTTTTGTAAATTGATTTATTTTTTTTATTTTAAATTTTTATTCTCAATGTCAAAATATTCCTACCCCCTCCATGCTCTGACATTGCCTTGATCTTCCCAGACCTGGTCCTCTTGGGCGTAGAACCCTTTATTTTTTTCAATTTCCTGGGAGCCCAAAATTTCAGTTGCTGAGTTGATTTTCATCTTGCTTGAAATATACCAAATCTGCAGGAATTCCTCCTGTCACTCTCTGTATCGGTCTGTCATTTGCAACCCCTATTTAATGTACAGCGCTGCGTAATATGTTGGCACTATATAAATCTTGTATAATAATATTAATTAATGAGACAACACTTTGGATCAGTAGCCAACTCTGAGACTAGGGGAGAATATTGAGAAGAAACTGCACTTTTCCTTCCATGCAGTTCAACTTGTGTACCAGGGACTGACCTGAGCAGTTTAGACCAATCCCAGCAGTGTTTACCAATTGGTAATGATCAATAAAATGTGATGATACCAAGGCTTTGTACATATATCAGATGCTTATTGGCCAAATGATCGTGGTCTCCTCATCGCCAGTCGCCTCTGGTGGGACGGATCCATAAATGACCAATTGGGAATGACTGCTATACAAGTCAAGGAAGGAGCACAGCCGGGTGCCACTCGTTAGGTCTTCTCACCTCCCCTCTTCATGGAACAGAATAAGTGCTAAGTGTACAGTGCTCATTAACCACCTTGCAGTTAAGCCCGACCTTCGCTCGGGCATGTCGGCGCGTGTGCGGGAAATTCAAATAGAAACTCATTCATTCATTCATTTTGTATTGGATTCAATACAAACTCCTGTATTGAATCCAATACAAAATGATTCAAATAAATACAAAGTATATAACTGGTAAATTCAAACTGTCATTTTGTATTGGATTGGATACAAACTTGCGTATCCAATCCAATACAAAAAAAAATAAAAAAAAATAAAATAAAAGTAAATAACTTGGAAATTCAAATTCTTATTTTGTATTGGATTGGATACAAACTCCCGTATCCAATCAAATACAAAATAATTCAAAACAAACTCCAATAAATACACAATCAAAGTTTTAAAAATTGCCACACTAGGGAGGTGTTTTAGAATAATATAGTACTTTACAATATACAGAGTTATTGCTTTTTCAGTATTTTCAGTATTTATGATTTGTTTACATTGCTGATTTTTGTGTTTTTCCTTTAATTTTATTAAAAGTAATTTTTTTTTTTTTTTTAAATGATTGTGTGTTTCAAACATTTTTTATATTCATATTATCTACTAGAACCCCTGTTCGGACATATTTCTGTAAGTTACAGGTCTACAATTTAAAAAAAAATTTCATGAAAAACAGTGGATCACTTTTGGTACAGAAATCTAGACCTCAGTGTAACGCTTAGGTGGTTAATGGATCTGTCACTGGAAACGATTATGAAAATTTGTTTCCAGCTACGAAAACTTTTTGTGTGTACGCTGCCCAAGCCAGTCCTAATCTTGTTTCTGTGCTATATTATGTTTATAGAAAGTGTTGAGCCAAGGCTTCCTAGTATGACAATAAAAGATGTTCATTGGGATCAAGACAGAGGTAAATCATAGTAATTCTGCAGTAATAGGGACAATATAGTCCCCATTACCATGGTACTAACAAGCAACACAACCATCCCCTCAGTAGTACCCCATGGAGTCTAATCATTCCTGCTCTTTGATGCAGTAATAGCAACAAAATGGTTCGTAAGTTAAAAAAATATATTTAAGCATAAATATTTGTTAACTCTCCTTTTATTTTTTATTTTTAAAAAGTCCAAATTAAAGGATTATGTTTTTGGCACGCTCCTAAAAACTGATACCAATTTAGAACAAAAGGGCTATGATCAGAAAATTTGTCACCCCACCAAAAGCAAACAAATCATTTGATACTGAGAGATGTTTATTATGGTTTTAGTAAAGTGGTTAGGAAGCATTCCATCAAAAATGTGAAATTGTGCCGCAATCTCTCAATTTTTGCCAACATTTTGGATACCCTTAATTTCATCCCTAATAGTACATATGTCTTTGTAGTCCCCGTTGGTAATGCACTTTATGAGATAATGTTAAATTCTTCTTACATACTATTGCTTTATTATTGATTTCACGGTTATATGGAATGTTCGATTGCATTATTAACCAATCACTTTTCATTTCAGTGCTCTGGGCGGGTCCTCTGCTCTTCACATCCCAGCATTTCCCAGCGGGGGCTGTCTCATAGATTATGTTCCTCAGGTCTGCCAGCTGCTAACCAACAAGGTACAGTAATTACAATTCAGTATAATTGTTTGATTTATGTACAGTATTTTTTTTTGTAGACAGAAATGATGAAAATTCCCATTACTTACGTTGTTTCTCCCCTAAAATGTCACAGCTTGGTGTTCCAGTTATCTGTTTCTTCTATATGGTTCTCCACTTTTAATGAAGCAAATTCATCTTAATCATGGTTTTTAAACCTTTTCACTTTAGAGGAACCCTTGGAAAAAGTTTTAGATCTCAGGGATCTAAAACCGTGCAGCAACACAAAGCAGAAATGTAGGAGAACCCATTGCAGAGGGTCACAGGTCACCTAAAATCTGGATTTTGTTGTCCTTATTGCCTGACCTCCCATCATCAGAGTAACTGTCAGAGATCACCTGACCTCTGACCACCGACACTCTTATATGTATAACTAGAAATAGTGATTCATTTTAGTTATATTTATGACAATTCAAACTCTAAAGGCCTCAGACCAAATTTTTATGTCTTTGGTACAAGCTGGATGCTTCCGTCATGTTCAAGCTGCCTCTAAAAACATCTTGGTTGTTTTTTACAAAATCGGCCTAGGGCAACCTGCAGTAATTTGCGCACACTGTGCACACACTGCTTTAGGTCATATAAAGATAGCTTGTAAGCACCTTCTTATCACCAAGCTAACCGTGCTGATTGGCCAAGCCCTGTCACATGGTGTCAGTCACATGCTCTTTCATTCCCGGAAGTACTAGCTACTGCAGTTCAAAACTAATTTATTACTGCATTAGGTCTCAGATAGAGCAAAAGGAGCCAATTAGATTCACCTAATTTCATGGAGAATGCTGATAGGATGGCAGAACGGAGTAACAGAGAGATGAGCTCACCACTGTGCAGCTTTTCCTTTCATTGTCCAGTCACAAAGTGAGGTTGGAAGAAATCCTATTAGTGAAAGTGAAACTGCTTCAGAGAGAGCTAAGGGTTCTGTCCCTGTCATACAATACTGTATTTTGAGGAATAAATAGGAAAAATAAGAAATAACCCACATATGTATATTTCTGTGTATTTAGCTTGAATTCTGACATAACCTCCGAGTGGCAGCAGCAAGCTGGGTGTAGATGCAGGTGGTGGTGGAACTTGTAGTTCGGTGACTCTTTGGCAGCAGATTTTGGTCATCTGATATAGGCTACACATTGCTTCGCCCCTTGGAAAAGCTCTGGTTAATTCTGTAAAGTATCTGCGAGCAGCTGAGACTCCATCGCTGCCAGAACAAACACATAACACGGTCTTTCCTCTCCCATCGCTGGCCAAGAGCGAGACTTTCATACCAGAGAATGAGAAAACTCCAATTTCATATGTCACACAAATTGAAGTCCATCCAAAGCCATAAGATAATGATTTCAGAAATATGTCATTTACATCCGGTGTTTGAATATGTGAATTGTAAGTAAAGTAATTCCTGAACTGACCAATCAGCAGAAAGCTAAAAACGTCTTGTTAGCTACCTTGAATTAAGTTATTTTTACATATTATCTGGCACAATCACTGCACATGTGAGAGACCCGCATTTTTTTCCCATGTTGGAAAAATCCACTGAGATTGGAGAAGCCAGAAGCATCCTGGGATGTGTAATGTGGGTATCCCAGGAGGCTTTGCTCCCCTATTCAGTCTTTACTGCCGTGGTAGGGGGCTTCACTTTTTTTTTTAAATAAGGTTGTCTACCCTTATGTAAAGTTAATATTTTAGTGATTGGTCTGCTTTAAAGCTCTCAAAGACTGGAGAAGATAGGCTATCATAGGAGAATCTGGGTGATCCAAACACCTGGAATGGATCTGGTCCACAACCAGAACAGCAAATTCCAAACAGCAAATGACCTTTAGAAAATCCATTTCAGGTTTGTTGGATCACTCATGTTCTCACATAATAATCTGTGTTTTTCATCCTGGGTTCCTACAGCGCTTCCTAGGGGTCCCTTAAGCAATGAGCAGTTTGCGCCTCTCAGGTCAGACTAAGTGACACCAATGGCCAGCAGTGTAATAGGGAATTCTTCCCACTGACCACCACACTACTGTGAGCTGTGGATATAGTAATTATAGAAGGGGGTCCCTGAAGATCGAAAAATTCATCCAAGTTATAGAGGTTGAGAAACACTGGTCAGTCTTGGAGAACTTTAAATATTCAGACCCAGTTACACTGATTTACTGATGAAGCAAAACGTTTTCACTTTCAAAGTGAAAAATCCTAGTGAATAAAATGAAACAAAGGTCCAGGTGCATGTGTTTTAACTGCAGTAATTGATTCTCCACCAGAGAATGTTTCAGGTAATGTCAGATTTACTGGTTGAGAAATCGACTACCTCATGCTACCACATGCAAAGATATTATTACTAATAAACAGTATTTATATAGCGCCTACAATCCCATGTTGTCTTCATCTTGTTATCATTTGGAGTCGGCTGCCTCTTGCAGCTTTATTATTATTATTAATTATAAACAGGATTTATATAGCACCAACATATTACGCAGCACTGTATATTAAATGGGGGTTGCAAATGACAGACAAATACAGACAGTGACACAGAAGAAGGAGAGGACTCTGCCTCGAAGAGCTTACAATCTAGGTGGTTGGGTAAGTAGCACACAATAGGAGGGGAGACTTGGAACGATGGGAAATAGTGAGGGTTTAAGAGACAAAAGAAGACGGGTAAGTGGGAGCAGAAAGTTGGAGCAAACCTAATAGGACGAGGAAGACCATTCCAGAGAGTTGGAGCAGCTCTAGAAAAGTCTTTGAGCCGTGCGTGTGATGAGGTTATGAGTGAGGAAGTCATTAGTAGGTTTTTGGAGGAGCAAAGAGAGTGGCTATGATTTTTTTTTTTTTATCAGGTCAGAAAAATAAGTGGGACATAGACTGTGGAGGGATAAACTTTTTCTATTCTAGCATGGCTGAGCCCCTGTGTACAGCCAGCTTTATAAAGACATGGTTTGACTAATTTGGTGTGAAGGAAATGGCCTGCACAGAGCTCTGTCTTCAATGCTACTATAGTTCTTTGGGATAAGTTAGAATGATGATTGCAAGCCAAGTCATCCATCGTCAGTACCCAACCTCTACTTTGTTATTTTATCTGTTGTGACACAATTATCATTTGACTGATGTGTTGTTATTAGGTGCACTGCAGCTATTAGTGAATAATAATGTATCTTGTGTTTTACAGGTTCAGTACGTCATACAAGGTTATCACAAAAGACGAGAATATATTGCAGCCTTCCTCAGCCACTTTGGAACGTGAGTTGGATTTGTCTTGCTAACTTAATTGCAATTGTGGCTCCAAGACTGGAGAAGATATTCTATCGCAGGAGAAACTGGGGGCCCCAGCAAAAGAAAAGCTGGAATGGATTTGATGCAGGATTAAAAACAATTAGCTAACTAATAGCCCTTTATGAGAGACTAGTGTGTCCCTTATCACTCATAGATAGACACATTAGGACTAATAGGGTGCTGTGCTCATATGGTCTGTTCTGAGAGTTGAAAAGTTAGCAGTTTTCTATCCAGAGCAGGAATTTTATACTCCCTCGAGATCTTTGTGTGCAATATAAAAACAAATAAGTAGTTTCACCTCTATCACCACAACTAAATCACAGGGAATAGGTTACCTTTAGAGCAGGGTGGGGTGTTATCTTCATGCATATGAGGCTGTTGCTATTACACAAACAATTCTGCAGAATCTGACAACGTATCCTGGTGTGTGTGCTGCCCTCTGTGAGGTCACGGGTTTCCCGTGAATAGTTATTATACTTTCCTAGGAAGATATGATTATGTTACTGCTGGGACCTTATGGAGAATACTGAACCTTCCACTCTTTTTCCCAAAGGAGCTTGCATTTAAAATCCCATCACAGTCATGGACTTGATGTATAGGCGAGGCACCTCACATTAAGGAGTATCGCACAGACTTGTTATAAGTGATGGAGATTTTCCAAATCAATGGAAAATCTTTATGTAACCTTGGCTGATCCTTGCAGGGTTTTACAAATTACTGGGATTATTTTGTTATATTGTATGCTGCCTCCCCACCTCTTAGATTGTAAGCTCTTCGGGGCAGGGTCCTCTCCTCCTCCTGTGTCACTGTCTGCATTTCTCCAACCCCTATTTAATGTACAGCGCTGCCTAATATGTTGACACTATATAAATACTGTTTAATATTAATAATGATATTCAGACTCTTCTTATAGGAAAACATTATTGTGTCATACAGTAATTTAATGCTAAACAATGAGACTGTTCGGATGATTTATTGCAGGGTTACAGCTTGAGTCATAAATTCCTCCTTTGGCCACTCTAAAAACACACTTTTACTGAATGAAACCTGACCACTTCTCAGTTATACATCTGTATAAGGTGGAAATCTGTCTCATCTTTAGCAGTGTGTCTGCAAACTCCTTGCATATAATTTGCATTCAGCTGCCCAGGAATTCAGGTGCAGGGTTTGCAAAAACACTGTGAATGGGTTGCAGAGACTTTGCTAAGTGATAAGCAGACAGAGTTGCATGGTTGTTGCTCATTTGTAAAGTAAAGTGTTTTCATGTGGCTTCAGTCTAGCAGGTAAGTTGCAAGATAGACAAAAGAGATCACACATTAATGCCCATAAGGGAGATTTGACACCACGTTATCAGTGGATAGCAGTGTTGTGTTAATCAGGTGCTTTAAATACTATGTTGAAATAATTATAATTTTAAGCTCTTCGTGGCAGGGTCCTCTCCTCCTCTTATGTCGCTGTCTGTATCTGTCTGTCATTTGCAACCCCTATTTATTGTACAGCGCTGCGTAATATGTTGGTGCTAAATAAATACAGTTTAATATTATTAATAATAAAGTTGCAAAAGGCAGCCAACTCCAAATGATAACAAACAAGATGGGGAGAATGTGAGATTGTAGGGGATGGGGAGTGAAAAAAGTATATTTGTTGAAGACTTTTTAGTAGAAAAGATAAGTGCATTTAGAAGGAAAAAAAAGAATGGAGGTACAAGATCTGCTGCAACTTGTAAGGCTGCGTACATGTGTTCGGTAAGTGTTGTTGGAAAGGATTTTTCACGATCCTTTCCAACGACAAAAGACTAAACGATTCATGAACGAGAGCTGTACATACAGCGCGCAGCTCTGCTCTATGGAGATGGGAGGAAGAGAACGACAGAGTTGCACCCGGCTGTTCTCTCTCCACTTTCATTACGTTCCTTCGACGACCGCTGTACAAACATCAGATTCTTGTCCGATATCGGCCATTATTGGACGAGAATCATCTAACGTGTATACAATATTTATTGATTTAAATTGTTCAGTGTTCTATGTATGTGCTGAGGAAATTTATTTCTGTATAAATGAGAAAAAATAAATAACTGTGTGCTGATCCTCGCCGTCTTGTGTCTCTGCAGCGGTGTAGTGGAGTACGATGCCGAGGGTTTCACAAAGCTGACTCTTCTGCTGACATGGAAAGACTTCTGTTTCTTGGTTCACAGTAAGTAAAGTGCTGGGGGCAAACACTTTCATCTCCAGTTCCATCATGAAAACATGTAATTCAATGTGACAGCTTTATCAACATACAGATCAGAATTTCTCAGAGTAATACACATTTCATGGCCGGTAATGAATGCCAAATGTTCAAAACAATTCACCAAATAGGAACAACACAGTGCTGTTACGCAACGCAGTGCCTTATAAATCTACTTATTATTTGGTAACAGATTTAGCAGGAATTGAAAGAACCATTTGTGCGGTGACATCATTGAGATCGCTGGCTGATAACTACTACAGTTCTACAAGCACAATAATGGCTAATGTTTGGGCGAAAAGTTCATATCTTGTTAGGTGAGGAAGACCTAACAAAATTCAGGGAGAATGTACAAATATGATCAGAATTGAACCTAGGGACCCATACACTAGAAAAACTAAGTGTGAGCTATTTAGTCAGCTATGAGATTTCCTAGGAGAAATTATTATGCTTGCACAATCATTACAATTCTCAACACTCCCCTTGTTAGCCAGAGGAGTAAGCAGGGAATTCACTGATTGGAAGGAGAAATAGGTTGAGCTGAGCTGCTGAGTAACTAATGGCTGGGGTGATCTGGGGTAGCTAAGTTGCTAAATAACTGATGGGAGGCAGAAGCAGGGAGGACTGAGCTGTTCATATCTTGAAGGGTGCACCAATATTCCTAATCACTGCTGGGAGTGGGGGAAACAGAGCAGAATTGCTGCTAGTAGGAGGGAGCTGACCTGCTGAGCCAATATATAGGCAAAAGCAGGGGTAGCTGAGCTGCTGAGTCACAAATGGGAAGAGGAATAAAGAAAGGGTAAGCCACTAATTGGCTTAATAGAAGGTGAAAGTGGAAGAAGCTAAGCAGATTGAGTCATTGCTGGTAAAGGGGAGCAGGAGGGGATAAGCAGGTTGTAATTACTGAGAGAGAATGGGGAGAGCTGAGTTACTAATTGGAAAGGGAGGGAGGGGAAAGCTAAATGAGCTGGAAGATAGGGGCAGATGCAGCTGAGCCCCTGGTTTACTGCTAAAACTTGGACAAGTTACAATTTGAGGATGCATTGCTCCACAGCACCCGCAGCTACAGTGCAAGAATTTGCTACACTTCATGAATTTTCATATATATTTGCATGGCCATAGTTTACCAAAAACCAATGATGCAATTTATTAAATGTAAGATCTGCAGACAGAAAGTAGAGGAAAGAATGTATAAGAAGTAAAGCATTTTATTATCTTTAGATAATCTGTAAAATCTTCGATGCATTATTTTGCATTTGTCCCAGGACCATCATTCTGTGTTAGAATTATTGATATATAAGCAGCTCCCTGGCAGCTTCCCTTGTTATAGGTATTGCAGAGTTTCTGCAGACGTGTTGAAGATGACCTACATCTTTCCATTCCCACACCCAGCCGCTCGGTGTGTGTACAGTACTCAGCAGAGCCAGTGTTTTGGCCTGTTGTGGTTGCTCAGGAAACAGCGATCATGTAAGTGTTGAGGGCTGGAAAGAAATAAACTAAAGTGAAGGGTGTTTGTTACTAGCGTCAGGAATAAGTCTGACAAAATGGGTGATATGAGATCTGCTAGCATTGTGCCAAAGCAAATATCTTTCTCTAGCCGTGCGTGTCAGGACATTGCTTTTCCTGGGATTTTAGGCACTCTCCCACATGTCGGCATGTATTTCTGTAATTATCACTGGCACTCTGGTATTTTCTAAAAACAAGTAGGTGTGGGCATTGCAATTTTCTCCCAGTACCCTGCAGCTCTTTCCGTTGGTCCTCAGATGAAAAAATCATAGACACAGTTTAAGCATTGCCTGCAACATTGTACATACAATACCCAGAACTGCCCTTTAGGCTGGGTCTACATAGACAGTTTTAAAAACGCATATAAAAGTTCCTACCATGTTTTTATACGTTTTTATGCACTTTCACAAGCGTTTTAAACCTTGATTAAAAAGGCTAAAAAACTTTTATTAAACGCCTATGACGCGTTTTACCACAAATTGCCGCGATTAGCCGCAGTTTTACATAAGCGTTTATAAAATTTTTACTTTTAACCCTTTCAGGGAATGAGTACAGGGGTACATAAAAAAAAATAAATGTGTAAAAAAATAGACGAGACTTTAATGTTAAATTATTTTATTAAATGTGTGTGTGTTTGAGTAACTAAACTTTTTTTTTTTTTACAGGTTATCCCAATGACAGGGTGATTCCCACGGCTGCAATCATGACATGAGCACAGCCCTGGGAGTCCTCCTGACAGTGAGGGATCCCCGGGCACTAGGGGTTAAATGAGGACAAGTCTCTCCATTCACCTCTAGTGCTCTGTGATTGGCTGAGGTTTTCAGTTTTTCAGCCATTCAGAATGGGGAGACTTTTGCCCATTCATCTCTAGTGCTCTGTGATTGGCTGAGAAATAGGAAACCCTGATGACAGCTCAAGCATCATAAGGATTTACCTTTCCTCAGCCAATCAGGGAGCAGAGCAGTCAGCGGAGCTCTGCTATGCTGACAGCTCTGCTCTCCTGATTGCTCCTGCAGCCCTAGAGAAGCTGTAGTATGTGCTACAGATACAGAACACATACTACAGCTCCTCTGCGAAGCAATCATAAAGCTTTAGGGTTAAAGCTTAAAGCTTTCATAAAAAG
>NC_092861.1:150119346-150124459 GCF_032062135.1 Pyxicephalus adspersus | reverse complement strand
GTGCCGCTCCGTCGCTCTCCCCCTCCCCTCTCCATAGAGCATGAACGGTGCTGTATGTACAGCATCGTTCATGCATCGTGCACTCCCTTCTCGTTGGAAAGGATCATGAAAGATCCTTTCCAACAACAAAAATTGGAAGTGTGTACGTAGCTTAAGCCTTACCTCTGCAAGAACACATACAGAATAGAAGACTAGTTGCAACAGTGTTTGCAAGTTCCCAGTAATTGTCCACAATACCTGGAAAGTCCTAGCAGTCTGCAACAGTATCTGCACAGTCCCAGCATTTCTCTTGCTTGCATACAATGGGCCTGATTAATTAAAGCTCTCCATTTATTCAGTCATTTGCAATTTGTTAGCAAATGTTTTAAATTCTGGATCAGATCCATTCCAGGTTTACTGGATCATCCAGATTCCAGATGAAACTGTTTCCTCACCAAACTTGGACAGCTATAATAAATCAGGTCCAATGCCTACAAGGTCTTAGCAGTGTGCAGATTTAAAGTTCCACTTTGAAGAGCAAATTGCATCACAGTTCTGCCTGCAAAGTGGGGCCTTGTTCCAAAGTTCCTTGCATTTAGGAATTTTTTGAATATTTGCAATTTACTTTAAGCCGAGTATTGCAACTGCAATTATTCCTAGGAGTGCAGTGCTTATAGGCAGAAAGTCAGTTTTTGACAGGGAAAGATAAACCACAGCTTCCCTTTGTTTGTTATATTCAAAATGTGTGCAAGTTTCCAGATTTTGCATGAGTGCATGCATAGGAGGTGACCTGTGTGGTGTTATAAATGTTTCCTGCACTGCATGGCAAAATATGAAACTTTTCCATGACTTGTGCTAGACCTATCTTTTTATTATTATTATACAGGATTCATAGCACCAACATATTACACATCGCTGTACATTAAATAGGGGTTGCAAATAACAGACAAATACAGACAGTGACATAGGAGGAGGAGAGGACCCTGCCCCGAAGAGCTTACAATCTATTATGCTATTTTCTCTTGTTTTTGTTTAATACACATATGAATGGCTACTTTGCAATTGATTACAACTATTTAATGTACTTTTTTAATAATCAATCAATATTACCATAGTTCAGTAAGATTGCTAACCTATCAAAGAGATGCAACATCTTGCCTGATCCACTGAACATTCTCTCAAGTTTGACATATTAGCCTAGATAATAAAAATGATCATATAGTGTATCCCTATTTAGTGTACAGCGCTGCGTAATATGTTGACGCTGTATAAATCCTGTTTAATAATAGTAAAAATAATAATGTCTAGCTTTACAATGGGTATATGAAGGATCACACCAACATCCCAAATTCACCTGTTACATTTCGTAACCTGTCGCATTAGTTGTCACTTCCCGCCACATGCTGGTCTTACCTGCAGCTTGCAGACATTCCCTGAGAAAATGATGTGACAGTTCATGTCATGATTACATAAACACCCCATACAACTGTGAAGAGTTTGTCTGCAAACAGCCCTGTGATATCTGGTGAATCACCACTGCAGCCTGAGCTATTTTTAGGCCCCGGCAGCATTGTGTGCCATAAAAAGACACAGCACAGATAAAGAGCATTGTAATTGTTTACAGAAGCTTGTGAAACAGCAGCAGCCATGCAGAACCAGATGAGTAAGCCAGAGGGGTCTGTTGGCACTTTCCCTCCGACTTACTCATCAGTCACTGTCTGTAGACAACGCTGCTGGGACTGTGACTCAGCCCCTGTGATGAAACAACTGTTCTATGTTCTACAGTAAGAGTAGGCAGCATGCTGACATCCAGATGTGGGGGGACTACAGGTACCAGCAGACCCATCTAATCAGTGAAAAAAATACTTTTAAGCATTTGCTCCCAAATTATATATTTGACCTCCTTGTGGACCTCATATGCTTCCTTTGTGGCCTACGGACAATGGAGAATAAACAAATTTTAGATTATTGGGGTAGAGGCTCCATCACAATTGCTATTAACAAAGTGATGTGATCATTATGGCAATCACGTGATTTTAATTATAAATGGAGGATCAGTGTTACCCTCCTGTCTGTGATAGGGTTTATTGGCCCAAAAACAAACCCAGGATAGATCTCCAACTCTCCTGAGCCATTAAAAGCGAATGGCACCCTTAAAGCAGAACGGACACTAAAATAAGAAAATGCCACTTACATTTACTTTGGCAGAGCCCTTGACGCTTCTGCACCTAGCCTTTGTTTGGTCCTGCGCCGTCCTGGATTCTTTCTTCGTACCTGCTTGGAGGAAACGCCAGGCTCCTCCGTATTTCTCTATTTTCTTCATTTTTCGGCTTTAATCACCAGATCTCGCACTGCGCAGGTGCGGGATTGGCGACGTATCTCCTGTAAATGAGGAGAAAAAAAAAACAGCGCCCATAGCAAATGTTTTTTTTTTCCAAGATAAAGCCCCTTTTGGGGCATGTGCAGAAGGCGCAACCCTGGGATATGTGACGTAGGAATCCAAAAAGGCTCTGCGCTCCCATTCAGTCTTTACAGAAGGGGCGTCTGCTTTTTGCTGATTTAGAGGGAAAAATAAGAAGCTAGTTTTTCCTTTATATAAAAGGGTTATCTACCTTATACTTATATATAATATACCTTTACTTATGTAAAGCAACAGATTTGGTGGTAGGTCCTATTTAAAAGTCATCAATGTCTCACACTTTGGCAAAAAAATCTTTTAGTCATTTACCCCTATTAACCTCTGACTTGGCAAACACGGTACCTTCATTAAAACTACAAGCCTAGGCATATCTAACCAGCCTTACATGACTTATTCCAACTCTATGACCCACTAGGTAATCACTGTGATACTTGCAATATACCACTGAAAAAACAATGGTTGATCCAATTAAAGCTCCAGTGCTTCTGTTCAGCTTCAATGAACCATCAGTGCAGTTTGACACAGCACACATGGCATCTGACCCTTTAATGCGCCACATAACATACACGTGAGTACACGTACGGCTATAGTGGACCTCATGGACCTCATGAGGACCCATAGAAAAGAAATCGGCAGCTGTAATGCAACACATCAATCAAAAATAGAGTATATTCGGCCATCAGCAGCCAAATTACATCTGCTAACTATCCTAATAGTAAATAATTGATTTACAACATTTTTTAGAATCTAGTTTACTAGCGAGGGAGCAATGACTTGCTGATCAGAGAGTGATGGTGTCCTGAAAGTTCTTGGCTAAATTTTAACAATCATAATCATACCATGACGTTACCCTAAGTTGCCAATCCTGGTTTGGATTGGACATTCCCTGGTTTGTGTAAATTCAGTTCCACCACGCTGTTCTTGCATAACTCTTCCTATATACAATAGTGAATGTTTGCATCTTACAGCATTGTTCTCCTCCCGATTTGCAGCAATAAACCTCATTAGGCAAGTGACCAGTTTAGAAGCATTGGGCCTGATTTATTTAGGCTCTCCAACACTGGAGAAGGTAATCCAGCAAACCTAGAATTGATCTGGTCCAGGACTGCACAACAAATAGTACATTACTTT
Organism: Pyxicephalus adspersus; assembly: GCF_032062135.1. Classification (NCBI taxonomy): domain Eukaryota; kingdom Metazoa; phylum Chordata; class Amphibia; order Anura; family Pyxicephalidae; genus Pyxicephalus; species Pyxicephalus adspersus. Next base: position 150,120,930 of record NC_092861.1, on the reverse strand, counting down.
TAGGAATTTCATTCCAGGTTTGCTGGATCACCCACCTTTTCTGATGAAAGTGTATCCTCTCCAGCCTTGGAGAGATTTATTAAATCAGGCCCATTGATTGCAATAGTCAAATGTATGTGTGCATTCCCAAGAGGGCTGCTGGTAGTTAGTTTATAGGGAAAAGGGTTCCGTAAACCAAGTTGGCTGCCCTGAACTCAAGCAGATAGCGGTGGTGATTGTGTAGAATTACATTACCATTATACACCTACTGCAAGACAGATCTTTTATTTTTGAAGGGTCCATACACTGCAAAGTGATTCTTCATTTGCAAGGTTAAGATTTTACTTCAGTTTCCCCTCCTGCTGTGGCCATTACAATAAGTTGCAGCGTGTTCAATTGTATTATTTATCTTTTAAGGAAATCTGTGCTTAAGAAGTGAGGTAGTGGAACTAAAAGATTTGCAGTTGGTATCACTAAAAAATGAAAGCGCCCACCAACTATAAAATACCAATATGCTTTACATGGACTATATCTTTAATTACTGAAAAGTCTCTTGTGAATTTTGTTTTGAAGCTGATTGCTGAATTTGATGTGTTTAACAGTTTGGCCTTTGACCCTCGGGCAAATGATGTCATCAACCCTAAACAATGGCTCTTGTGTGGTCTCACCAGAGTGTTGCTGTTAATAAAGTTTCCTGGGTATTTTCCCAGGGCCACATTTTCAGTCAGTGATTACATCCTCATTAGCTGTCTTCAGTTCAGCCAATGATGCCATTTATTCTAGAATATTGGGACACCGCTAAGGATCCTTGATCTATGGTTTTGAGTGGTTCTCATACTAAAACTCCAACAGGATAGAAGACATTGTAATTGTGGGAGAAAATAATAAGCATGTTCGATATAATCAGTGGAAATTAAACAGTAAATACTTGGAAACAGCTAAGTACAGAGAAGTAGTACATGTGAACTGTGTAGGCCCTCACAGGAGTTTCAATTTATCCAATGTTTTGTATAATGCATGTATAAATGATGCAAATACAGAGGAATACCAGCTGATCTTGCCTCCAAGTGATATACTGTCCCACTGAGGTGTATACCGGTGTTCTCCCCTACCCCTTTTAGCTGGGCGCACCACCTGGCACTTTTTTAGCAACCACCCGGCACTTTTTGGGTGGTTACTGATGGAGCTGGGTCACAATACAAAATCTGCCAACTGTCTACAATTTCTTCCTTACCAGCTTAAAAAAATATTGAGTTGAGCACTGTATACTTTCGACATGGATCCAGGTATTTCTAAGAAACTTTAAAATTAAAAACCTTGTTCACCACGTTTTTTTTCATGTGTGCAAAAATTCCTCTTGACCTATGAGAAATACAGTGAGCACCTTACTTTCTGTATGACTTAAAAGACTTCTACTACATCAAAATAACAAGCGATACCATTAGCCCTGTCCAGCTTCCCCCTTAATGTTATGAAGGTGAGAGGTGTTGTTCTGTAACCTAGCAGTGTATAACTGGACAGGGCTGACAACAATGCTTGGGATCTTACTGCACCTGTATTAGTGTTGTCATCTCACAACTGGAAGCTGGAACCTCATCACACGTA
>NC_092861.1:150105732-150117995 GCF_032062135.1 Pyxicephalus adspersus | reverse complement strand
AGGCGTTTGCTGTGGAAGGTGGTTCCATAAAGAACTGACATGGTGTAGACTTGTATCCATTTCAGTGATTCTGTTTTTTTTTTTTATTTTGCTATTATATCTAATAATAATATTTTATTAGTTTAGTTTTTCTTTCTGCACTCTCTCCAATTTCACAATATCTTTTTTGTGAACTTTTAATATCCTTACTTAAACATGTAAGCGTGGCTGTTTTTTGTTTTCTGTCTACACTTTAGAATGCTAGTCAACAAAATGTGAATATTTGAAGGGTGTGATGTTTTTGTATCCCCACTGAACATAGGGAGAGCATACAACGTTCATGCAGATTAAATTATTGTAGCAAGTAAATCCCAGAGCCCAGTGTATAGTAAAATTTACATCTACTGAACATCCCAATCAGAAATAAAAGACAGGAAGATATGGAGTCATCGATTACTAATAGCGATGTCATATTTTCCAAAGCCTTTATTAGAAGTTTGCAGGACTTTTTTTAGTGGCATTTGCCTGTTCCTTGGAGTATTTACACAGTGCTGCTATTCACAGAAATGTTCTTCCTCACAGTAAGTGAGTTATTAAAATAGACAGATGGGGGATCTGAGGTGACTGGCCAGACACAAACCTGTGATATATATGTCTGTGTGGCCAACATGTGTGACCCAGATGTGGCCCTTACACATTTACAGTAAATTAGCAGTAAGGTTCCTAAGTGTTGGTCATTGTACTCTCCTGCCGAGAAATCATACTTTCCTACCAACTCATCATCCTTCCTGCTTCCTGGAAGTCCAGAGGATGGTCTAAAGGAGAGCTGGGTGTTTGTACGTCTCCAAAGGTAAAGGTAGATACTGTTTTGGGGGTCTGGAGCTAATTAGACTACAGAGGGTGGGAAAGGAAAGGATCGATGGTTGATTGACCATTAATAGACTGTCATGTGAAAGGGAACCACTTCCCTGAACACCTGCTGTAACAACCCCCGATGTTCTCCTCAGAACTTTTTGCCTGGACGCACCACCCGGGACTTTTTAGCAACTGAAGAGTTGGGTCACAATGGAGGGGGCTGCCACCTGCCTACAATTTCTTCCCACCAGGTTTTAAAAAATGTATGGGTTGAACACTGAACTCCCATATATGTACAGTTACGTTTATAAATATTTGGACAGGGGCAACTTTTTTTCTAATTTTGGTTCTGTACTTTACCACAATTAATTTTAAATAAAACAACTTAGGCGCAGTTGAACTGCAGACTTCCAGCTTTAATTCAGTGGGTTGAACAAAAAGGTTGCATACAAATGTGAGGAACTAAAGCCTTTTTTTTACACAATCACTTCATTTCAGGGGCTAACATTTCTACCTGGAAAAAATCACAAGGGCAGAATCACATATTTTTGACCAATTGAATCCAATAGTAAGAGATTAGTTAAAAAAAATTGGTGTTTCCCTTGTACGTTCCTACAATGGCCATCCCCTTTGTAGAGAACAAAATAAATGAAGAGGAGAGGAAAGAGGGAGTTTTATCAGAGGGACCAGTGCTGCTCCTTGATTCCATGATTCCAACATTCCAACATGATTCCAAACTTCTAATATTACAAGGCACCTCCTGTGTGACTTATTCCTTCAGTAGATACCCTCTCTAAAAACCCCTAGAAAAAACTTGGATTGGTTATCTCCTAAAATGTTTAAAATTCTTTCATGGTCCATCTTGTATTCCTATCACAGGATATTAATATACTGGTCTCCACTAAATACCCCTGAGGAAGCCCTTTGGGCAAAATGTGTCGGTATTAGAGACCTCCTTTACTCCATGTGAAATCTCCATATCAAGTTAGTAATTCATTTTTTTTTAACAGACCATGAACTTTGTATTTGTTAACTGATTCTTGTTTTGTTCCACTAAATATATTCAAATACTAATTGCACCTACTACATATTGTATAAGCCAGGCTTATTATTATTCCAGGTTTTGACCTTACTATTATCATATGATTACCTCTTTTTTTTTGGGCCTTCTGACAAACCTTCTGTCCTCTGTTATATTTGTTAAATGGAAGAAAAAATAATTATTTTTGTTCCTGTGGCAAATTACCCAAGTTTTGCTCAAATGGCCTTTTGTATTCTTCTGCAGAGCAGCTCTTAGACAGGCAAAGCACTTATAGGCCAGTTATGTTCTTACAAAGCTGCCAGAGATTGCTGAAAGAAGTAAAGAGCAAAATAATTATTGGAAAAGTGCCGCTTGCTCTTTGTCAGCCAATCAAGGTCTAGTTTGTGTCCTGGTAATCCTCAGGGGTGGGGTAATCTATTGTTAGGCTTCAGAGTTGAGGATCTGGCTGGGCTGAGAAATTTGAATTACACAAATGGTTGGCCAAAAGAACAAGACATTTGAAATATGAACAATATACTTGTATACTCATACTACAGGTATTCTTCACTTACCGACTTACCTGCCTAATTACAACCTGCACTTATGTCCGGCTCTCTGAGGGATATAGTCGACAAGAACTGTATACTGTACAGTAGCGTGGCATCTTCCCATCATCCTCCCTTCTCAGTTCCATCCTCTATTCCACCGGCTGTCAGTGAACCTGTCACTAATGCAAGCTGCATGCACACAGCTCTTCAGACTGACTTCTTACTGCTCCTCACCTAAAGTCCAATTTGTTTAACAACCAGGTCATTGTAATGGAGCTTTGTCATTAGCAAGGAGCATCGGTATAACCGTATAGTGTCTCGAGTCAATACGGCATATGTATGTACATGTATTCCTCATCTTCTTCTCTTCTTTAAAAATAATACACATATATATTCTAGCGCCTTGGCACGCCTGATATTTGTCAGGTGATAATATTACCAAAACAGGACTGTCTTTTTAACATATAGGTAAATCCAATGGTGGGCAGCACAGTGTCCTTTGTAGCGCTAGGTCCTAGGTTCGAATCTCAGTCAGGACACTATGTGCATGGTGTTTGCATGTTCTCCCTGTGTTTGTGTAGGTTTCGTCCGGGTACTCCGGTATCCTCCCACATTCCAAAAACATGCAGTTAAGGTAATTGTCTTCCCCCCAAAATTGACCTTAGACTGTAATAATGACATATGACTATGGTAGGGACATTAGATTGTGAGCTTCTTTGAAGGGCAGCTAGTGACATGACTTTGTTCAGCCCTGTGTAATATTTCGGCGCTAAATAAATACTGTGTAATAATAATAAATACAATAAGTAAAATTTCATGTAACTTTAAACAGGATAATATTATTTTTTTTCAACTTGTGTTAAACAATGTGCTCCTTGATCAAACACTTTCTCTTACACTGTGACAACCTCCATCCCTGTTTTCTAAATGTTTCTCTGCATTGTCACTTTGTTAGGTGGAAGTACACTAGGGATTACAAATGTTCCTTTTAACACACGTTACTCAGACATTGTGCACAGTTGTCACCATCAGTAAGCAATGCTTTGCAACTTTCACTGCAGTACCTGTTGGTAGGAAATGGCTGCAAAAAAGGATAAAAAAGGGTAAACCAGTAGTCAGAGTTTAAATCTCCTATGTCACCTGAAATGACCCTAACAGAATAACCCAGAAGGTTTGCTGCATACGTTTCGTGTTCTTGTCCTGATGCCAATCAGATGCCAGCTTTTGCTGGAGAAGCTGAAAAAGGGCCTCAGTAAAATGCAGTTTATCCCATGTTTAGATCTCTTTATCTGTTTGGAGGTGCGGATCTCTGTTACTATTTGCTCTTCTATTCTTCTACCTGGAAAGGTCTTAGTAACGCTCCAAAACTTTGCCAGCCGTTGTTAAGCTTCTGATAAAAAGTTTAGTACCACCCAAGCCCTATACAAACACAAAGAACACAAGATCCAACTCACAAGAGCGACGGACCCGGCATTTTTCAGTACTTTATTATAAAGGAATGACACTGGTAAATTATACAGACTACAAGTTTATGGATACATTCCTGATATAGTACAATACACAGAAATAAATTCAAAGAACATAAATAATTATATAAAAAAAAAGAAAATATAAATAAATATAATAAAATGCTCTCCTAGCCAATCTCTTCACTCCTCCAATTACCTAATAATGACTTCCTCACCTATTTCTAGAGCTGCCCCCACTCTCTGAAATGGTCTTCCTGGTCCTATTCAGCTTGTTCCTACTTTCTGCTCCTTTAAAAGAACCCTTAAACCCAACGCTTCAACCTCACCTACCTATCTTCTTCTGTCTCTTAAACCTTCACTACTTACACCACTCCATATCCCCCTCCTATTGTGTGATACTTCCCCTACCCAGAAGATTGTAAGCTTTTCTGGGCAGGGTCCTCTCCTCCTGTGTCACTGTCTGTATCTGTCTGTCATTTGCAACCCCTATTTATTGTACAGTGCTGATTATTGTATTATAATATATAGTAATAGTAATATTATATAATGTTGGCGCTATATAAATACTGTATGATAATATAAAATGTATTGCTCATTGCATTGCGTGTTTTCACCTGCTGATCCTGGATTGCATATACTTTCCTTTTACATTTTAACATTAATATGGTTCCCTTTACTTCCATTCAGGTCATCTGATTTATTATTATTTGTATTTTGTAGGTAGGTGAAAGAATTTCCATAATCTTCCCCAGTGATCATGCCTGCTATTCTGTAGCTGCATGGGCTGATTGTCTTACAGATTTGTAAACATTAAGCCAAGACTTGTACAAGCACCACTGAGTGTGTAGAGGTAAATGCTAGCAATGGATAGGGACTGAGAAATATAGCATTGGCCTTCAAAGGAAAGAGGAAGATGAATACCTTGGTCCTTTTTAAAGCTCCGCTTCTTTTAAAAAAAGATAGACTATCATAGGAGAACCAGCAAATCTGGAATGGATTTCCTAATACTAATTTGCTTTTAGAAGGCAAATGTTTTCATTACCAGACCCGATCCATTTACAGTTTGCTGGGTCACCCAGGTTCTCTCTTGATAATCTTATCTTTTTCAGTGCATTAATAAATCTAGCTCATTGTAAAAGAAAGTGTTGTAATCTCTAAGAGTGGGAATGAATTCCTTAAAATGGTATATAAGACTTATCATATATGCATGTAACATGAATCAATGACAATAGGTCCACTTTAACTAGGAAATAACTAGAAAATCTGCAAAAAGATTCATGTAGTGTTAGTATAGGGGCTGTAATAAGTTCCTCCAGGTTTTATTTAGTTTTCAACTTCCTTGAGGGAAAAACTATTAATATTCATTATAAGCAGGGTATGTACTAAAGCCCCATTAATGTATATTTTCATGTGTCATGTCTTTATTATGGGACCCCCAGATGTTAGTCTCTAATTGTTCTGGGACCCCATGTGTCAGTTTTCCATTGTTTGTAGAACACCATGTGCCAGTGTGTCATTGTTCTAGAACGCTATGTGTCATTATTCTGGAACCCCCAATTATCATTGTGTCATTGCTATGAGAACCCAAGTGTCAGTGCATCATTTTCTGGGATGCTAAGTGTCAGTGTGCCATTGTTTGTGGAACACCAAGTGTCTGTGGGTCATTCTTTTAGGACCCCAATATGTCATATGGTTATTATTCTAATACCCCAAGTGTCCTTATTCCTAAATCCCTAACTGTCATTGTGTCATTTCTATGAGAGCCCAAGTGTCAGTATGTCATCAACACCTTACACTTGGTGTCCGTTCTAGAACCTTAAGTTGCAATATTCTCGGATCCCCAAAGTGTCATTTCTTTGCAACCCCAAGTGTCAGTATGTCATTGTTCTAGAATCCCATACGTCATTGTTCTGGGTATATTGACAAGTGCTACTGTGTCATTGTTCTCGGAATCCAACTGAAAATGTGTGATTGTACTATGATTCCAGATGTCAGTGCATCGTTATTAAAGGATCCTCAATTTGTAGTGTGTCATTGTTTCGGAAAGTGTTGTTAATCTCTCTCTGTCTTCCTCGACACACTCACACATTTAAATATATTTATGAATTCCTCATATATCAGTTTTTTTAGGGCCCCTAGGTGTCAGTGTACACTGGGAACCCCAAGATTCGGTACACCATTGTTTAAAAATTAAAATTAGTATGATATTTTTTTGCAACTACCAATCAAACGCAATTTCTGAATTTATTGCATTCTGCGTCATTTTTAAAGTTCAATTATGAAGTTAATGAACATAATCCACAACTATATTATAAGCTTTGGGTGGTGTTAAATAGCCAACCCAAGATTCCTTACTTCATAATAACACATGAGTCACATGTGTGGATTGTGTTTGTTGCATCAGCCGTGTTCATCTGACAGAAGTCACCTGATAATGACGGCATCATCTTACTTAACGACCTTTTAGTCATTAAACAGCTGATTGCATTCATTATGCTTATTAAACACTGCTTTAATATAGCTTGCTCAGTAGTCAGGCTCCACCTATTGCTGTCAGTAGCCGCTATCATCTCCAGCAGTCTTCATATTCTCTACCACTTTTTGGACAAACAACCTCGCAGTTTCTTTTTAACTTGAGATCACAGATTTACCACCACCAGCCTGGAACCCGATTATTTATTGGTCCATGGACTCCAATGTCTAATTTAAACAGCATGTACACCTAGATCAGTTCTCCACTGTATATATACATTCTTAGTGCCTTCGTATTGGCGTGACAATTTTTATTATTATTTTTATACGATATTTATATAGCTCCAACATATTACACAGCCATACAAAGTCCATAGTCATGTCACTAGCTGTCCCTCAAAGGGGCTCACAATCTAATGTCCCTACCATAGTCATATGTCTTTAACACAGTCTTAGGTGAGTTTTGGGGGGGAGCCAATTAACCTAACTGCATGTTTTTGAAATGTGGGAGGAAACCTGAGTACCCAGGGGAAACCCACTCAAACACGGGGAGAAGCGGCAAACTCCATGCACTAGTGTTCTGGGCGAGATTCGAACCTGGGATCTAACGTTGTAAAGTGCTAACCACCATGCTGCCCAATACAACTGTACTGTCAGTGGTTTCCCCCAAAATCCCCAGAGGAAGCCTAAACTGGGGGATTGCGTCGGGGCTCTGGATCCAGTTTAACTATCTACATAACTAACCGCTCTACCAACTCTGGAATTTGTGCTCTGTGTGGTATCAAGTCCCTGTAACCCTTTAATCATTAAGAGCCAATTGCAGGGACATTATAATGAAGTATTTGTGGATATCTATGCTTGTAAACATTTGGAAAACCTTTGTTGAAATCCTTATTAATTCTATTACATAAATGATTCAGCCATATGAAATCCCCTGCTGTTTTTTCCACTCTTATTCTGATTTACTAAGATAGGGGTTTTGGCTATTGTACACAATTTGTTAGTGGCATAGGGACACCCACTCCCTATACAATTTCTGCTTGTGTACCTTCTACCTATACTAGCAATAAATATTTACCATAGATTCTCCAGAATCAAATCAAATGTTAGACTTTGCATAGCAGCCAAAAAGTACAATTCTGCATTAAAAGTTTTGATGTTGTTGAAAAAAGGGAACTTAAATTGATGAAAACCCTCAAGGAGAAGCAGAGATTGTGACGACAATTTTTGGAGCTATGCATTCAATGAAAATCTCAAACAGCTTTTCTTGATTACAACTTGACTTTGGCTTTTATTCCACCTGTTGTAAAGCCCAGTTCTGCTGAACGGAACGTCAGTGAGCGGAGTTATCATGATGCCCATATCCAGTCATAGGACATAATAAAAAGAGATCACCTTAGTGTGCTGCTTCCCTTTACCTATCCAATCACAAGTTGGGGCTTGCAAAGTGGCCAAGCTGTTTTGCTTTACCAGTGCACTGCAGAGCTATGTGACAAAACGCTGCCATGCATTGCTCTGCTCATTTAGAAAGAGCTTCAAATACTAGATTTCTGAGCAATTTGATAGGCTGCCCAATAAAGTGCATGGCACTCATACTAATTCTCGTCCGATAATCGGCTCAGGGCTAATATCGGATAAGAATCTGGCATGTGTACGTAGTTGGTCGTTCATGCATCCTTCCTTGAACGATCGTAATGGAAGTGAAGGAGAGAGAGCAGAGCGGGGTGCCGATCTCGCGTTCTACCCCCTCCCCTCCCCTCCCCTATGTACAGCACTCATTCATGCATCGTTCAGTCTTTTGAAAAGATCTTTCATTATTTTCACAAATATTGAATGTGTATGCAGCCTTTGTCCGGTGAATTTCTGAACATAAAGTAATTTTTCTGTATAGAACACTTTTACATACAGTACATAGTCTGAACAATCAGCCACAGGTCTGGAGATCTCTGTCCTATGAACCTTGTGAACATATTTGAGAATATTCTATTCTCTTGTATTGCGTTATCTTTGTTGGGCAATTAGTAAGGTGTTAAACTAGACCTCTGACTGACTCCTTGGTGTACCAATTTACGTAAATATCTTCCTTGTCCTGGAACTAATAGTCACCCTGTGCATTTCCTCCTTGCACAATGGAAAGTAATGTATGCATCAAATATTGTATGCATGTCCTAGCAACAAAAAAAAAATCACGTCCAAAATCCCAGCCTATTTCAAGCTAGCTGTCATGTAACTCTTTTCTGTCGGCCCAGACTGTCATGGACACTGTTTTTGGGATCACACAACATTATAGTGTTCAATCCAGAAAGTTTTTTAAGCCAGATGGGAAGAAATTGTAGGTGAGTGGCAGCACCTATATTATGACCCAACTCTTCAGTAACCACCCAAAAAAGTAGCCGTGTTGTCACGGCACGGGGCACCATTTACAGGTCATTATGTGAGTGCCATTCAGCTGAAATAAAATGTATTTAGGGAATCCTTAATAAAACAAATGCAGGAAGAAATGCTATGACCTGAAGGTTTGAGATCAATGGGAAACCATACTGAGGGTTTTCGAGCTCTTTTGCTAATTGCGTGGCTGTCATAGATATCAAGGAAAGTTAGAACTCATGATACTATATTAGATTAAAAGGGAGGCTGACAATCTTGTCTGAAGTGTATTCAATAAAACTAGTTTGTTATTAGTTCATTAGTCCCCGTTCATTTCATGATTTCCGAATCTTGCACAAAATGGTTTTGCCATCTTGTGTCCGCCGATCGGCCTTCCACAGACCTCAGAAACAGCTGTGTTCCGTCATCCAGTAATAATGACTTCGATTTGATTATAGACCTTATTCTGGAAAATATGGAGCTGATTACTATAATATTGAAATTAATCAGCACCCTGTTACCATTTTTTATTCTGCATCTTCCAGCAGAGAACACAGCGTCTCTTCCTCTCGCTGATTGTCCTCCTATAACCTGCATCCTTCCCAGCAGTGACCTGGAAACACCCACATCCATCGCTCATTGCTCAATTCAAATGTGTTTTTTTTTCTCTCTCTTTCGAGCTGGTATTGTAAACAGTTTGGTATAAAATGTTCTCAATGGCATGGAACTCGCTTCATGCATCTGGGTGATTCCAGGTGACTTCCTGTCTGTCTGAATTCCAGGCATGACGGCTCAATCCCATACGAGGCTTCTGCTTTCTTTCTTCAGAACGGCCTGTAAAATATAGCAAAAAAATGCATTTCAAATGGGAACATTCAGATCTTTAATGTAAGTCACAATACTTGTTAAAAATGCTTTAAAGCTTAACTCCAGGTAAAAATCTTTTGCACTGGTGCAGTGGGTCCCCCTCCACACTTTAAGGGGTATTTGCTTGTTTTGCTTAGGAAATGCTTGGAGTAAAACTTCTCTAACTCCTTGCTTCTGCTTTGGGAAACAATAAGGTTTCCACTCCCAGCGATTAAACATTTATCATAGACTTATCCATCCTTCCCACCTACCTACCCCATACACAGCCTTCCCACCACTTCTTATCGGCTGCCTCTCTTTGTAGTTCTCTTCATTGGCTTCTGTTTCACCATAGAATCCCTCCACATTTCCTGTCCTACTTACCTTTCCTCATTCCTCCAATGACCTACTAATGACTTCCTTACTCATAACCCCATCACACGCATGGCCCCAAGACTTTTCTAGAGCTGCCCCGACTCTTTGGAATGGTCTTCATCATCCTATTTGGCTTGTTCCTACTTTAAAAGAGCACTCAAAACCCAACGCTTCAACCTCACCTACCCGTCTTCTTCTGTCTCTTAAACCCTCACTACTCACCCACCATTCCATATCCTGGTCCTATTGTGTGATACTTCCCCCATCTCCTAGATTGTAAGTTCTTCTGGGCAGGGTTCTCTCCTCCTCCTGTGTCATTGTTTGTATCTGTCTGTAATTTCCACTTCTGTTTATTGTACAGCGCTGCGTAATATGTTGGTGCTTTTTAAATACAGTTTAATAATATTATTATAAATGCCTCTCTGTGTCTTTGCAGTTGACCTTCCTCTGTATTTCCCGCGGGATCAGCCTACCCTGACGTTTCAGTCTGTATATCATTTCACAAACAGCGGGCAACTCTACTCCCAAGCCCAGAAGAACTACCCCTACAGCCCACGCTGGGATGGAAACGAGATGGCCAAGAGAGCTAAGTAAGATTTTGTGGCTGCATGCTTCTTGCTCCCTCTGAGGGTCCAAATAATGTTTAACATTTGGAGAATAATGATCATTCTTTAGTTAGAACTGTAATCGTTTTGAAGGTTTGTATAGCAATCACATTTGCAATTGAATATGTGAGGTACTTTCACCAAATGTTTAACAATCAGTGTTGTCCATCTGGACCCAGCGAACACAATGCAAAATGCCAGTGGTGTGCAAAATTCTGCAACTCCTCCCAATTAAAAAAATGACGCTGACACTGCCTGTCGGACTCAGTGATCTCTTTCCAAATGTAAAGAAGTAGAGGCAGCTCCTTCTTAAGGTGACTTCAGCATCTTAATACCAACCCTATATCCATCACCTGAAGGCTGCTTCATAATAAAAGAGCAATTCCTTTACCGGAACACTACAACATCCACCATCCTTTATCCCAAACAGCATCTTAAGCCATTATAAAGGCGTACTGTACAAACATTCAAACTACATTGGTGTTCTTAATCCAGATTTAATGACATGAAAACTTTTGGACTCTTACTTATTATCGAGGTTTGGGGTTGATTTCCCAACTCATTCCTGGTAGCCAGAGAGAGGATGTTGTGATGCATGCAAAGCAAGGAGCAGCCTTTAGAGATTATACTCCTCCTTATATTATATATTACTAATGACAGCTATAAAGCCTTAGCTTATATTTCCTGAGCTCCAGGAAGATAAAAATCTTCCTTGTGACTTATAATGGGTTGTGTCTGCAAGGTATATAGTATATTATTATTATTATTATTATTAATATTAATAATAAACTGTATTTATATAGAGCCAACCTATTATAGCACTGTACATTAAATATAGGTAGCAGAAAATAGACAGAGACAGACAGTGACACAGGAGGGGATCCTGCCAAGAAGAGCTTACAATCTAATAGGAGTGGGAAGAATCACACATTAGGAGGGGAGCTATGGAGTGGTGGGTCAGTTGTGAGGGTTTAGGAGACAGAAGAAGGGGAGGTGCGGTTGAAGCGTTTGATTTTGGGGGCTCTTTTATATGTACAGAAAGTAGGAGCAAGCCGAATAGGATGAGAAAGACTATTCCAGAGAGTGGGGGCAGCTATAGAAAAGTCTTGGAGCGGTGCGTGTGTGAGGTTATGAGTGAGGAAGTCATTAGTAACTCAATGGAGGAGCAACGAGTGGGGGATTTTTCTATCAGGATTTGAGTGCAAAACAAATTTAAAAATACAGCACACAAACTATACTTCACCACCTATAGAGAAATAGTAACATTGCTTCTGAAAAGGTTATACTTTTTCACTTCATTAACAATACATATAGAAGAGCTTCAATGCATAAATTGTCACTAAATAAATACATTGTCACCCAGATTATTGTGGCAGGTCTCACAAATGTTTATAGATTCTAACAGCAAAGATCAATTTATTTTTCTTGATGATGTGAAAAAAAATGTAGTTGCTATCAAAAGCATTTAAAATCATGATAAAAAATAATGTTTTGAAAATTGAGCTTAATACCTAAAACGTTCATATTAGTTGACCTCAATCAAATGTCTGAAGTTGGGGTTGTAAATAGTAATGCAAATGCTTTTTTCTTTATGGAAATAAATCACAACCATAACAGTATTATTTTTCCAACATGCAAATATACCGTATTTTTCGGACTATAAGACGCTCCGGCCTATAAGACGCACCCAATTTTAAAGGAGAAAAACCTAGAAAAAAAAGATTCT
>NC_092861.1:150073307-150104737 GCF_032062135.1 Pyxicephalus adspersus | reverse complement strand
CAGCATCGCGGGATCGGGTGAGTATGATTTTTTTTAATTACCGGTATATTTAACGTGTATTCGGTGTATAAGACGCACCCACTTTTCCCCCCCAGTTTTGGGGAAGAAAAAGTGCGTCTTATAGTCCGAAAAATACGGTAAATAAATTAATAATGTGTAATACTAATCACTTCCTCACTAATAACCTCATCACATGCAGGGCTCCCAGACTTCTCTAGAACTGCCCCGACTCTCTGGAATGGTCTTCATCTTCCTACTCGGCTTGTTCCTACTTTCTGCTCCTTTAAAAGAACCCTAAAACCCAACGCTTCAACCGCATCTACCCGTCTTCTTCTGTCACCTAAAACCCTCACTACTTACCCACCATTCCATATCCCCCCTCCTATTGTGTGTTACTCCCCCACCTCTTAGATTGTAAGCTCTTCAGGGCAGGGTCCTCCCCTTCTCCTGTGTCACTGTCTATACCTGTCTGTCATTTGCAACTCCTATTTAATGTACAACGCTGCATATTATGTTGGCGCTATATAAATCCTGTATAATAATAATAATAGAAGTAACTGGGTACATGCTGCTTTAACATTACAAAACCCTTCAGCAGATGATGCAACAAGGTCTACAAATGTGCAACTAGATACAGGAATTCTCTCCTCTGTCAACAAGAGCCATGAAAGCATTTCTGAAATACCTAAACCTATTTGTCTGTCTTTAGTTACTCCCGGCTGTCACCATGTACTATAAATTCTCATGAGTCATTTAACTGATAGGAACCATTGTGTAGTACGCATGCCGGTCAAAACAAATGCTGAAGAAAGGAGCTACAACTTAATAATTAAATCCAGCCAATTAGCACTTTTTTTCTATTTTACTGGCAGAATGTAGAGTGGAAGTTGTATTTTTAATTTAAGGCTTGCAGGAAATACTACACCTCCCAGTCTAGCAAAGCAGAAAACTTACCTATAAGTTACCCAATGACAGTCTCATGCCTGGCCAATCCAGGTATAAGAGATCATGTGACTTACTCCTCTTTGTACCATGTGACAGCGATGGGAAGAAGCAATGAGTGCTCAGACTTACTGTGTAAGCTCTGGGTGCATTTTATTCTCTTTTCTCAGTTTGGAAACAGAATAGTAAGTATATAACCCATCAGTGCTACAACCATATCAAACCTTATACATTGTTTATTTCAGCAATTTTCTAAATATATTTTCAAGGCACATCATTTTATATAAACATCAAGTAATCATAAAAGCAAATTTTATTGTACATTTAAAACAAGAACAAATTTCATAGACAAAAGAGTATACAATTGTTCTTTTTAACAATTTTGATGAAAATATAATAATTGTCCCATTTTCATTTCTCAACGCAATTCTCAACACATATTGCTTCCTCAGGACGCATCTTTTTTCATTTTACACTGATAGCCTTCACCCGTAATTTTTCAGTTCACATGACACTAATGGCGGTTGTGTGCGCGCTCTCGCCCCCGCTGTTATGTCCTGTTCTTCTTGGTGCTGCATGTAAAACTAAATGTCAGCTGCAGATGGGAGAAGCTAAATCCCTCCTATAGGAAGCTGCAGTCTTTGTTTTTTTGATGGGGAAAGCTTGAAAATGAACTTCAGGCTCAATATACCTTTTACAAATCAAAGTCATGAAAGGTAGCTGCTAACTTGCCAATGGATTTGTTTTTCCTTTCATCCCGTCCTGGGATTTACACAGCTCTAACAGACAGGCAAGTTTAACAGGAAAGGAGATCTCTTTTCTCTTTATTGCAGTATATTAACACCTACAGGTCATGTCACTCTCTCAACCTGTGTTTCAACACTAAAAGCAGAAGCACCAGATAGATCAGTGCTCTTTGTGCTACTTTTTTCTCCACTATTCTATGCTCTGCTGTATAGGGGATTATTATTATTATTATTGTTAAACAGGATTTATATAGCGCCAACATATTACGCAGTGCTGTACATTAAATAGGGATTGTTAGAGATACTTCTTAAATACATAGAATACTAAAGGCTCTATTGATAAGACAGGGAATCAGGCATTCAAAGTCAAACATTTCCTCATGGCAGTAATTGGTTCCCACCAGGGAATGCCTGAATCCATTTCACCTTGGAATTAAATTCAAGCTCCTTTGCTTTGCCTTCAAATCCCTCCACTTACCTTTCTGCCTTGATCGAAAAAGACCGCCCTAGCCAGTCTCTTCACTCCTCCAATGAGCCCTTAAAACCCAACGTTTTAACCTCACCTACCTATCTTCTTCTGTCTCTTAAACCCTCACTACTCACCCACAATTCTATATCCTGGCCTATTGTTTGATACTTCCCCCACCTCCTAGATTGTAAGCTCTTGAGGGCAGGGTCCTCTCCTCCTCCTGTGTCCCTGTCTGTATCAGTCTGCCACTTGCAACCCCTATTTAATGTACAGTGCTGCATAATATGTTGGCGCTATATAAATCCTGTTTAATAATAATAATTCCCTCTTTTAAAAATACAGCCCTTAGTGTAATGAATACATTTAATATTTTGTGTTTGTATCTGCCTGAAATACAAAATGCAAATGCCTATATGAACATACATATATATACAGTACACTTAGATTGGTGGAGGGAGTCGAAGGACTGGGAAACATGCAAATGTGCTCACAAGAAACAGAAATTGTGAGCAGAGAAAGTGCTTGATCATCCTACATAGAGTTCAGCTCTCTCTCTCTCTCTCTCTCTCTCTCTCTATATATATATATATATATATATATATTTAGATACATTTGTGTTTAAAGAAACAATAAAAAGATACAATGATTCCTATAACCTACCTTATAATTAGCCAAAGGGTGCTTGTGCTAAGTCAGGTTTACCTTGAAAAGTGACCCTGAAATTGCCACAAATTACTTTCAATTTGTCACCCCCACCATTGATATTTTATAGCACCTCTTTTAATAATAAGTAAGTGTAGGAAATAGGTTCCTGGGCCTGTTCTAAAGTCTTGGGGAGCATCTTCTGCCTTCTGGTTTTTCTGCCCCTCTTCAGGGACTTCTTTCATATTGTATGGTAGATCAGCTTCACAAGGTCCCTTAAAAATGGAATTCTTTCTTTGACCTGGTGGGTCAGGAGTAACTTGTCTCTGTCAAAGACCTTTCACTCCTGAAAACGTCAGGGATTAGGAGTTTGCTCCTTAGGGCTATAGCACACCCAGACACATTTTTGTGTTTGTTTTAAACTCATCACTTTTGCTCATTTTGGGTTCTAAGCATCCATTATCACTCTTTATTATAAATAAAAGATGTTGTGATAGTTTGTGTCCATATAAAAGAAATCTCAAACTATTTTGCTTTTGAGTTTAATAGTGGCACCAAGATGTCAGTAAAATATATTTTATGAGTTTTAGTGGTCGGTTCACCACTAAAGCAATGATGAAAAATTAACCTCTGGCAGCTTCTTTCCTTCTTGTAATGTTGTTGTTGTGTTTTGTTTTATCTGTCGCTGCTCAAACTTGTCCCGAGACCTGGAAAACTTGTTCCTGATAATTATACCTGACACCCAAAACAACCTGTTCTTGGCTGGCTGACAACAGGGCTGGTCCAAATGAGCTGCCTATGGCTTGTTTATCGGAGCAGGTTTTATGGCCAACGTGTTTTTCATCGCCTCCCAAGAATTAACCTTTGGACGATTTAAGGTAGGCTATCCTCACCTGATACCAGGTCAATGCCACTGAATTACTGAGGACTAAGATCAGCAAGATCATAATCAAAGAATGAGAAGAAAAAAGCTTAAACCAGCCAGAGTACCTAACTGTACATCCAATAGAGTGAGCTCTAATCCCACAATAGCCGTTGGTTATAGTTATTGAACTTTGGTAAAGACAAAGAGCATTCCATTCCCAAAAATGGAGCCGTAGTAAACCCAAAACATATGCACTGCTCTAAAAATGAACACAGTTTAAGTCAAATAAACTTCTGTGATTTAAATTTGTCCAGTTAGAAAGGGTAAGTGATTGTGAATTTTCAGCAGATGAACAGGAGCGGCAACAGCAAGCCAAGCCCTCAAAGATGGAATAGTTTTATGGTAGACCATTTATCTTTCATCGTTCTTCCTGGCCTATTTTGTTTCAACCCAACATTTTGCTACAGCCCTCATCACCAGTGTTAGCATGAGGCAGTACCTGAATGGGAATTGTTTATATATAATTTATAGATCTCAAACAAATTCCTGAAGAAGCAGATAATGTCTGCGAAACACGTTAAATATGATTGAGATTGTACAACTGCTGTAATTATGTGAAAAACCTCTTAAAGCAGAGCTAAACTCAACAGGACTAAAAAGGAGCGCAGAGCCTCCCGGGATATCTATGTCACGCATCCCAGGAAGCGATCTGGAGGCGATCTCCCGCATGCGCAGAAGGGGCATTTTTTCCACTAAGAGGAAAGGGATGCCGATCGTACTCTTGCGCAGTGAGATCAGCCCTCTTTTTTCCCCCCTTTAGGGTGGGCCACATCACTCAATCGCTGTGACATAGCAAGAGACAAGATGAAGACAAAAGAAAAGACTGAAGACAGTGGTACCCAGTATGAAGAGGAATTTTAGGCCAATGAGGGACAGAATCTAGGGATTAAAGGGAAGTGTGATTGTTTTAATACATAAACAAAACATTTATTGATGTATTTGTAATCACATCGATGCCCTAAAAGTCCCATATTTTGCTCCATCAAGATGCTGAACTACTTGTATGTTTTGAGTAAGACATCTTGCTATGGGATCTCCATGCTTTACATACCCTCCTATTTCTTTTAAATGCATTAAATAAAGGCCCAATAAACATGTTCTCTCTGGATAATAATAGGTTTGTTAATAAATACTGTTTTGAAATATAACCTAGATACATAATTAGCCTCTGTTATTTATGGAATCTAGGGCACACTGCTCTTAAAAAGTCCCAATATTTTGTAATAATAACAGTTCACGCAGTCGGCATTCAGTGGTATATAGTGGCCATAAGGTACTTATATCTTTTACAAAGCTAATTCCTCCAATATGTCTGGTGTCAGTTAAAAAAAAAACTCTTTTTATAAAATAACAACTTTAGAAGGGGTTCCTGCAGCAGTCACATGATTACATGTCAAGATAATAAATAAATTGTATTGTTTTAAAACTAACCTGTCATATAGTCTAAATGTTTAAAGTCAAACTTTTGGAAAATAAGAACACCCCTCCAGTCCTTCTCTCTACCTCCCTCTAACTCATACTCTACCAGTGTTCTGTGGAACCCCAGGGTTCCTCTAGAGCCGCCTCCTGGATCATTTTACCATGGGGGAACCCTTGAAAAAACTTTAAGATCTCAGGGAACCCCTTATATAATTACTATATCCACAGCTCATAATACATTAGTATGGTGGTCAATGGGAAAATTCCTCCTACATTGCTGGCCGTTACAGGTAGTCATAAACATCATTGGTGTCACCTAAACTGACCTGAGAGGTACAAACTGTTCATTGTTGAAGGAACCCCCAGCAACCTCTGAAGGATGCTTAGGGTTCCACAAAACTCTGGCTGCTCAAGAGGTTTATTTGGGTTCCTCAAACTGTTGCTGGTTGACCTCCTGTTTGATTATTGCTGTATAGTTCTGGGGCCAACAATATTGGAGCAAAAAATGAACCCTTTCATTTAACCTGCAAAGTTGCCTTTAGGGAAATTTTATTTAAATCATTAGGCATATTTAATATAGTTTGGGTTGTCTAACTCAAGGAATTTATAGTCACATGCAATCTGGATTTTGGTGTTTCCTAGATTGTAAGCTCTTTGGGGCAGGGTCCTCTCCTCCTCCTGTGTCACTGTCTGTATCTGTCTGCCATTTGCAGCCCCTATTTAATGTACAGCGCTGCACAATATGTTGGTGCTATATAAATCCTGTTTAATAATGATAATAATAATTGGCAGGTTGTGGAGGGAATCTAGAGCTACATTTCTTCCAGGAGCAGAATGGCTGAGTTATATTTTCCCATTTTAGATCCTTTTTATATTTGTTTAAAATAATATACATTTTTTTGCATTATGATATCTTTTTCCCTTCTGGTGTTAAGAAATCAGTGAGCTTGATCGACCCTTAACACCAACTTTTCACGAAAGCCATCTGTCTAATCAATGCTTGAAAATGACTTTTCCTGTAGGTAATAATATGCAAAGCACCTCACCCTGGGTGCCACATATACACCTTCCAGGACTTTATGTCACAACATATTTGCATGTATTTTTTTAAGTTTTCAACATATTACACAGCGATGTACAATAATTAAAGGGGTACAAATTTTAAACTCACATAGAAGTCCAGCACAGACCTTTGTAAACAATCTTACAGTGTATCTGGCAGGGAAATTAGATTTGTGATTCCTCATTAGTGACTGGTTAGAACAATAAGGAAGATAGGTAAGCAGCTTTGAAAAGATGGATTTATAGGGCCTTTTTGAATTTGAGTGATGGCTTTTAGAGTTATGGGCAGCATGGTGGCTCAGTGCTTAGCACTCTGGCCTTTGCAGCGCTAGGTCCTAGGTTCGAATCTCGGCCAGGTTCTCCCTGCGTTTGTGTGGGTTCCCTCTGGGTGCTCCGGTTTCCTCCCACATTCCAAAAACATGCAGGCTTCCCCCCAAAATTGTCCTTAGACTGTGGTAATGTCATATGACTATGGTAGGGACATTACATTGTGAGCTCCTTTGAGGGACAGCTAGTGACATGACTATGGACTTAGTAGAGCGCTGTGTAATTTGTTGGCGCTATATAAATACTGTGTAATAATAATATTAGGGACACCACAAAAAAGGGAGGCTTTTACATTGCATTGCACGATGCAGTGACCTGGCATATTTGGGGCCTCATTATTTAAATAGTGTATCACACTGCAAGGGTCCCATCACAGGAACGATCCTGTCACGACAACTCGATCATTACCTTTTCAGCTTATGAAAGTGATTTACCAGTGTTCCGAGCCATCGAAGGAATCATTCCATAGACATAAGTGATGTGTGTCACCAGCATCGCCCATGTGAGGTCATCCTGTCCCTTGTTCACACCCCTAGGGTCAGGTACACCTTTAAGGAGTTAGAAGGCACGCACCATAATTGTGATGGAGTGAGAGTAGGTTGGAGGTATGAAAACAGCTCTTTAGAGGCGTGCTGAGGATTAAAAGCATTAAATGCACCTAATCCTGCTATTACCTTTTGAACATAACACACTTCTTATTATAAATGTGACAGTGAACTGTATTACCTCAAAGTAGCAGGTGTAACGCTTTGTGATGTCTCTGTGGCGCGCCGTCATTTTTTTATTTGTGTGTCACTCAGTGCGCCCACTGAGGGTGCTGATTGGGGCGTTCCACTCACGCCATTTATCTCCATATCATATCCACATGGAAAGAGTGATGACATTTGCATTGGTGAAAAATGAAATGCAACATTGGCCAAAAGTTTGAATACACCTTGTTGTGCTCTTCCAAAAATTGTGGTAACAGTTTGGGGACCCTCTTTTTACTCCAGTATGTGTCCCAGTGTAAAAAGCCAGCTTCATTTACACATGGTTGGATGAGTTTGGTGTGGAGAATATAAAATGCCCTGCATGGAGCCCTGGCCTCAACGATAATGCAATGTATCAGAAAACCATTTGTGAACCAGGTCTTCTTATCCAGCATCAGTACCTGAGCTAACAAATGGGCACAAATTCCCACAGACTCCCTCCAACCTCTTGTGCAAAGCCTTCCCCAGAAGAACCAAGGCTGTTTTAGTCCGTGTTTGTGTGGGTTTTCCTCCAGGTACCCCGGTTTCCCCCCACATTCCAAAAACATGCAGTTAGGTTAATTGGCTTCCCCTCAAAATTGACCTTTCCCTGTATTAACAACATATGACTATGGTAGGGTCATTAGATTGTGAGCTCCTTTGAAGCACAGCTAGAAATCTTGTACAGTGCTGCGTAACATGTCAGCGCTATATAAATATTGTAAAATAATAGTTAGGACATGCTTTCTTAGTCTGTATATGTCACGGTGCTGTCATACTGGCATAGCTTAGGACTGCCTTGACTGGAGCAGTTTCTGACTTGTCATTGAAGGTTCAGGTTCCCTTGCTGTCATCCTGGTCCTTTTTTTTATTACTTAGTGAGGCACTGACTAGAAAAAGAAAGTTGAGAGTTCTTAATTTCCACTTCCTCTATCCTGGTCAAAGTATGCCAGCCCTGGAACTTTGTCATCTGTGGAAGCTCTTATGAAATTCTAAAAGCTTCATTCTAATCTGTGTATCTGCCAATTGGGGTGCCAATTATTGGATGTACATACATGCAGTTTTTGATAAATGTATCAGAGAAGTGATAAATAAAATTGCGATAAGACTGACACTATGCTTGTTTCTGGTGCTACATAGTAATATGAGGTCCTATTTACTGAATGAAGACAAAAGAAGGCTTAGTGGGTACTACAATATGGCTTTGCAGTTGGGCCTAATTTATTTAATCGTCTACAACTAGAGAAGTTAGAATCACATGAGTGAACCTCGTTATTCCACCATACTTGAGATCCATTCCAGGTTTGCTGATCACCCACTTTCTCCTATGACAGTTTATCTTCTCTACTCTTAAAGAGCTGTGATAAATCAGGACCATTGTTCCTCAAATCTGGTATCTAGTGTTTGGCTTGGAAGCCCAATGATTGTTGGAGCGCTCACACGGATTACAGTACTTTCAAAGACCTGCTACAAACCATGGGACCTCCCCAGCAAAACTTTGATGGCTTCACCATGGATGTGCAGTTTAGCTATGAGCTAAACGGGTGTTCATCAGAAGAAAACAGCTGTTGAGTCCAAGCCTGCGGGATCGATGGAATAGGGTAAATTAAAGTGCTTCTTATGTCACCTAAATGAGTATTTTGCTTTTGCAATGTAAGGGTGACCCCAATATAAAGCTATATTTTATTTTTTCGGTGTGTTTGATGGTCCACAGATTCGGCCTAACACTGAAAACTCCAGGAAAAGCTATAAGCGTAAATTTTTACCTTACCCGCTTACCCGATTATTTTCAAATGTTTTACTGTAAAAAAAATGTCATAGAGTAACAATAAATTATTTTTATGAACAAAAGAAATTTAAATAAACAATACATTTAAGTTGTTATTTGATTATTTTTTCATTGTATGTAAAATTTGTATGTTTTTTGACAAAAATGGAGGGTACCCTGTATTAGGAAGAGATTTGTTTGTTCTATTGAGGTTGCAGCTGGGTTGTTGGAGCCTTTACGGTTCAGTACACCCTGTATCATACAAAACTTGGTGTAATAGCAAAAAACTGGGGTCATTTCTGGATTCACCACCCAAAAATTAGTAAAAAGCAAGTTAAGATCTAACTCAACAAAAAATGCATTCCCCAATTATTGCCATGACTGGTGTTGAGTCCAGATGGAAATTTTATTTTTTCCTGTTAATATAAAATATGAGCAAGTTTCAAGTGTTTTTCTTCATGTGGATTATCTAAGGTTGTTGAAGGCGTTCTTTCTTTTCATGTTCATGAACTTAATAGACTTTATCATTCAAATCATACAATGATGCGGGTGCCTGTGACCTGATTTTCCACTTCACGGAAATAAATGTGCATTAGTTGCTGTCTGACATCTACAACCGGTAAACATAGAAAGCAGAGAGAAGGTCGGAGGTGACACAGGAAGTGGGTGCGAGAGAAAGTCAAACAAGATGACTTTGTTCTTGTATTGTGAAGGTGGATTGAAAGACTTTATATATTCCGCTAAACTCACAACACAACTTCATCTACGTAACTGCCAACCTGAAAATAAAATACAGCTACTAGAAAACCTACGTTTTCCCTTTGACGCACTCTCTAAAGAATGAGATGTATTGTAATTATTATTAGTAGACCTGTTAAATGTTATACTGACGGAAGACATGACACAGGTTCCCATTGTGGTGATTTGACATCCAGAAGTGGTGCAGTTTTGTCTTTTAAATATTTCCACAAACAGTACCTAATCATTTTTTCTGCTCTCCAGATGAACTCAAATAGCAGCCATTCCTGCTGTCAGTTTTTGCCATACCTATTTATATTATTATTATACAGTATTTATATAGCGCCATCATATTACGCAGCGCTGTACAAAGTCCATAGTCATGTCACTAACGGGCTGGAAGAATCAAAAATCATGCAAAATACCCAAAGCTGAATCATATTTTATAGTGTTAAAACGGACCTAAACTTCAAATTTGTACTTTACATAAAAGAGTAGACAACACTTTTTGTTGTATTTTGACAGAATGGGAGCGCAAAGCCTACGTCATGCAACCCAGGAGGCTCTTGGCTGCTACTTCTGCACATGCCATGATCAGCAATCTTTTTCCTCATATACGTCACTCAATCTCACGCTTGTGCAGTACGTAGAAAATACGTAAAAAGAAGCCAGAAGAATACGGAAAAAAATGTCAGGCCGAGGACGTATACCGGGACGACACAGGACCCAATTGAGGAGTTTAGTTCCACTTTAAGAAAGATTTAAATCCCAATTAAATATTGCTGCAAGCTTGGTATATAACAGTTGTCTTAAAAAATCTTATAATCTTTTTTTTTTTCTTCTTCTCAGTGCTTCTGATTATTGCAAGGTCTTTAAAACCACTTCCATGCTTTATGCAGTAATATTGCATGACATTTCTCATAGAGAGTTTCCTGATGGTGACAACAGTAACCATGAATGTAATGTTGGTTACAATGACTGCTTAAAGCTGAACTGTATTAAAAATTAAAAAATAAAAACACTTACCTTTACTTCTGCAGAGTCCCCGATCCCTCCATACCTGGCCTTGATTAAGTAGCATGCCATCCTGGAATCCTCCTCCGTGCCGATGCAAAAGAAGTGGGTACATCACTCGATCTCCCACTGCACAGGTGCCAGATCAGATAACGTATCCTTCTATAACTATATAAAAAAAGAGTGTACATCTCACTGCACATGTGAGATCGACACTTTTTTTCTGTCCCTGGAAAAGCCCCTTCTGTGCATGCCGGAGATCAGGCAGAAGTAGCAGTTGGAATTCTCTTGGGATACATAAAGTAGGTATCCCAGGGGACTCTGCACTTCTATTCAGTCCTTAAAAAAACAAGCAAATCTTAACCTTATATAAAAGAGTTTTCTATCCTTTTATATCAAGTAAAAATTTGGGTGATAGGTCTGCTTTAAGGTGGGAAGAGAAATTTAGAGCCAATGGGCCTGATTTATTAAAGCTCATAGAGGAAGGAGCAGAGTCCTCCAGCAGTGCAGAGTATTTCAGGAGAGGAGAGTTATAGAGGAAGGAGCAGAGTCCTCCAGCAGATGAGAGTATTTCAGGAGAGGAGAGTTAAAGAGGAAGGAGCAGAGTCCTCCGGCAGGGCAGAGTATTTCAGGAGAGGAGAGTTATAGAGGAAGGAGCAGAGTCCTCAACCAGGGCAGAGTATTTCAGCAGAGGAGTTAGAAAGAGAAAGCTGCAGAGTCCTCCAACATAGAGGGCCAAATGTGACCATACACTGCTTAATGAATGTATAACAATGCAAATTGCTCCATAACATCTAGCAGTTCCTCCAGAGGTTGCTGGGGGTTCCTTGAGCAGTTTGCACCTCTCAGGTCAGTAAAAGTGACACCAATTATGTTTTTGGCTATCTGTAAGGGTGATATTCTTCCCAATGGCCAGCAATGTAAGAGGAATTCATCCCACTTTCCACCACACTAATATACTGGGAGTTGTGGATATAGTAATTATATCAGGGGTTCCCTGAAGACTTGAACATTTTTTCAAGCGTTCCTCTATGTTAAAAAGGTCAAAAG
The DNA here is from genome assembly GCF_032062135.1 of Pyxicephalus adspersus. Classification (NCBI taxonomy): domain Eukaryota; kingdom Metazoa; phylum Chordata; class Amphibia; order Anura; family Pyxicephalidae; genus Pyxicephalus; species Pyxicephalus adspersus. The sequence goes on along the minus strand of NC_092861.1, from coordinate 150,092,907 downwards.
AAGCATAAAATAGCCTAATATATGGCTTACTTAAGATTCAACAAGCTCATAGTGAATTGTGATGTGAAGAAAAGATCCTACCAGTTGTTTATTCTATAATAATTTTCTTGTCTTTCCATTGTGCACAGAAATATAATTATCTCATGGTTCTTTATTCTTAAACACTAACATTGCAATCCACAACATGTAATAAGAAGCAGCTCTGTCCACTGGGTGTATCTGTAACTTATCATCTTCCAGCCATAAATGTCAATTTATTGCCTTCATTAGGTGGACTATTCCCTTTCTTAGAACTCTGTCTTCTCTGCAATAATGCTCGGAGTTTTATAGATGGTAAATACCTGGAACATCAGCTACCTTGTCACCGCATTTCTGGGCCTACACAGACAATATGTGAAACATATCCCATGTGGAATACTGACTGCTAGTCTCTAGCTCAGTGTTTTCCAGCCAGGGTTCCTCCTGAGGTTGCTGGGGGTTCCTTGAACAATGAGCAGTTTGTTCCTCTCGGGTCAGGTTAAGTGATGATCATTTTGGATATCTGTAAGGGTGACATTCTTCCCATTGGCCAGCAATGTAAGAGGAATTCTTCCCACTGATCACCACACTAATATACTGTGATCTGTGGATATAGGAATTATAGAAGGGGTTCTCTGAGGGCCTGAAAGTTATTCCAAGGATTCCCCTATGTTGAAAAAGTCCAGAAACGCTGCTCTAGGTGTAATACCTGTAATAGGTTCATCACACATCACCATTGGTAATATAACAAACAGCAGGGAACCCCGGAGAGATGAGCAGAAGGAAAAAGAACATATTATCAGGAGAGGGAATATTTATAGGACTTTGTTCTCTGTATCATTTTGAAACTGGAAGTTGTTGAAATCGCAGGCAGCAAATATTTTCTTCCTATCGTTAAAAATTAAAGCATATTATCCAGATGACTATGTGAAACTTTTCATTCACAATACTGATAGCTCAGCCTACAAAAACAAGGAATAATTTATAACCAATGTAGCAGTCTATTCAATTTGCACTGTGTCCTGTGATCATTATTGGCAGAGAACCATGGCACTTAGATGGCTTCCCGTGCTGACGCATTTTGCCGCATGGATACCTTAGAGAAGAGAAGGTGCCAGCCTAGGAAAATATGACGAGCGGTTCTAACAATGTCTAGAGGGCAGAAGTGGGATAGGAAAATGTCACTGGATGGGGCAAACAACGGTATTACTGCACCCTGCTTACCGTCATTCAAAGACCTTGCAGCTCTTCTTTAGATGTACTGGTTTAAAATAAAAGCAGTTCTGTTATTGTTAATTCACTATATGGCCAAATGTTCTTCCGTCACACCCTAAAGGAACTTGGCTTATTCTTCAATCAGACAGAGTGCCCATTCCTCCTATTTTTGATCAGAACAGGTAGGGTGCCCACTCTTTTACCCTCTTCTGATCAACGTGGGCAAAGCCCAGCTTTCCACTCATTATTATAGAGCCCCTCGGTATGTAGGGTGCACTTAGCTGTCTTGTTGAGCATGGAATGTTAAGCTGGGCTTGACATGGGAAGTAGCTGCAGCAAAACAGGGTGCCAAAAAATATAGACCTGTGCTGCCAAAGTAGTTTACAGCCCTTGTGGGGTTCTCTTTTTATCTTGGGTGCCAAAAAGACCTTATCCCTGGACTTATTTTTTCTATTAATAATAAACATATAGCGCCAACCTAATACACAGCGCTGTACATTAAATAGGGGTTGCAAATGACAGACAAACACAGACAGTGACACAGGAGGAGGAGAGGACCCTGCCCCGAAGAGCTTACAATCTAGGATTTGAATCCAATATATTCTGTTCAGTTTTTTTTCCCTTCTGGGAAACAGCTTTACATAGACCAGGCTTCATTCAGCCTCTAAAAAGGCCCATATTTACTTTGTGTTATCAATACAGTGACGGTGCAGTCGTTTCTTGACAGGTTAAAGCTCTTCCACACACCTTCCTTCCTCTTTCATTCTGAGGTTTAACAATCAGTCCTTTGAGTCTCCTTTATTATTCTGATCACAGACCTGAATGAGCAGTAATGGATGTAGCAGGCTGTGCAATTTCAGATCAAAGGGTTCATAGAAATTACTTTATTTATCATGTTATCATGCTGGGCAGGTCTGTCGGATGAGATTCCTTTAAAGTGATTTTCCAAAAAAAGTTGTCATAGTGGGAAAAAATATTTGGACTGATAAAATCCTCATCTGAAATGTGTGCACAATGCACCCAATGATTTCTCCTGTCAGCCTCCGCATCATTGGACCTAATTTATTAAAGCTTTCCAAGGCTGGAGAGAATACACTTTCATCATTAAAGCTGGGTGATTCAGCAAACCTGGAAGTCATTTGCTATTTGTTTACAATTATTTTCAATCCTGGACCAAATCTATTTCAGGTTTGCTGGATCACCCAGCTTCACTGATAAAAGTGTTACTGTTCCTGCCTTGGAGACCTTTAAGTATTCACACCCATTGTGTTCTGTACTGACATGAAGATTTATGGGAGAAACCATTGAGCTCTGCATGGGCCCCAGTAGATCGACAGCCCGGAAGTGGCACTTTCTGTACATAAAGGAGGATTTCCCTTGGGAAGAACGGTGTCTGGCGGCATGGGGCTTTCAAGTGACAATTAAATATAAATGGCCACCATGATAATCCAAATCAGAGAGCACCATGAAATCAGAAACTTGTCTTACAGCAGAAGTCGCTGTTGGATGGTGGAGTGGATTTGTAGAGTGTAAGCACAAAAAAAAAGGACTTTGCGTGTCTCTTTTGCCAAAGACCTCTACATCTTGGTGACTTTTTGTTCAATTATAATTTCATTTACAATCTCTTCTGCTTGGCTGAAGATCGCTTGCTGATCTTGGCTGAATGTGACCCAGACAACTTAAAAGCCAAATCTAGGTCATTTACCTACCAAAACATTTGGCTAGCCCTCGTAATGCTATATAGCCAGAAAGTGACCCCACTATTCAGAGGTTGCAGGTTGTATCCAAATTCCTATTCTCCATGAATGATCATCACTGCACTGCTGGGGTCATAACAGAAGCTACCAAGAGAAGTGCCAACAGAAAGAGTTTAATTTTTGTGATTTGCTAGAGGAGTAGATATAATTGTAGCCAGTTGTATTATCTATGTCAATAAACGCTGCTATGTGTCCTCACCTGCTAAACACGCCATTGTTTTCCAGCCATCTGTTTGGTTCAATGTGAATATGTCCATCAATGAAGATCATCAAAGAAACCCTCACTGGACCCCTCCCTACCCTCCAACTACCGTCCTATCTCCCTTCTCCCATATGTCTCCAAAGTTCTTGAACGCCTTGTCTACAAAACACTCCCCCATTACTTGAACACCAACTCTCTCCTTGACCCCCTCCAGTCTGGTTTTCGAGCTGCCCATTTCAGCAAAACAGCCCTTACTAAAGTGGCCAATGTCCTCATCAGAGCTAAGTCTCAAGGCAACTTTTCCCTGCTCCTTCTCCTTGATCTTTCCTCTGACACTGTTATGTCGCTACGTGATAATGGAATGGAAGGCTCCATTGGTTTCAGTGACACTGCTCTCTCTTGGTTTGCTTCCTATCTGTCTGACCGCTCCTTTCATGTTTCTTTCAATGGTAACTCCTCCTCACCCATTCTCCTCCCTGTTGGTGTTCCCCAAGGGTCAGTCCTTGGACCGGTTCTCTTTTCTCTGTACACCTCCTCTCTCGGTAGTCTCATATCCTCCTTTGGCTTAAATCTGTATGCTGATGACACTCAAATCTATCTGTCCACCCCTGACCTGTCTCCCTCAGTCCTGGATAAGGTCTCATGCTGCCTGTCAGCCATCTCATCATGGATGTCTGACCGATTCCTGAAACTCAACCTGGATAAAGGGGAACTCATCATCTTCCCCCCCTCAAATTCCAAATCCCCCCCTGACATATATCTAACTTATAACACTGTTATTCGGCCCTGCCTTCAGGCACGTTGTCTTGGTGTCACCTTTGATTCTGCCCTCTCATTTACCCCCCATTTCCAGGTCCTGTCACTTTCACCTACGCAACATCTCCAAAATCCGCCCCTACCTGTCCCCTGAGTCCACCAAACTCCTTGTACAGGCTCTTATCATCTCTCATCTGGACTACTGTAACCTCCTCCTCTCTGGTATTCCACTAACCCGACTCTCTCCTCTACAATCTATTATGAATGCTGCAGCCAGACTCATCCATCCTTCCCTCCGCTCCTCTTCCGCTGCATCTCTTTGTAGTTCTCTCCATTGGCTTCCATTTCACCTTAGAATCAAACTCCTGTGCTTTGCCTTCAAATCCCTACACAGTTATTGTCCCACTTACATTTCTGACTTGGTAAAAAAATACTCCCCCTGCCGCTCTCTCCGCTCCTCCAATGTCCTACTAATGACTTCCTCACTCATAACCTCATCACACACACGGTTACAAGACTTCTCTAGAGCTGCCCCGACTCTCTGGAATGGTCTTCCTCGTCCTATTCGGCTTGCTCCTACTTTCTGCTCATTTTTTCAAACTTGCCTATCCGTCTTCTTCTGTCTTTTGAAACCATCACTACTTCCCACTACTACATATCGCCTCTGCTATTGTGTGATACTTCCCCCACCTACTAGATTGTAAGCTCTTCGGGACAGGGTCCTCTCCTCCTCCTATGTCACTGTCTGTATTCGTTTGTCATTTGCAACCCCTATTTAATGTACAGTGCTGCATAATATGTTGGCGCTATATAAATCCTGTTTATTAATAATAATAATAATAATAATAATAAGATCATATTTGCATCATTCCAGGGCTGGCTGTTGGTATCACAACACTTCCACCTCTTACTGGTGGTTTGCACCACTCTGTAGATGTTGCTCTACCTACTATCTGCCCATGCCAGTCCACCTGATTTCTACCACTAATGGTGCAATGCTTCACCTACTGCATGCCCGTACCAACTCATCACTCTTTTTAACAATCAGGTATGTGTGCAAAAGCGCTAAAGACTCTGCCACCTTAGCAATAAACAGGAGTTTCTTGGTTGCCCTCGTTAGCAATGCGATGCACCACTTTCACAATGCAAGTCAATGCGTGCTGAATGCAAGGCTTGTAATGCAAATCCAAAGGCTTGTGCAGATGGTCACTCCCCGAGCAATGCCCCTGATGTGCCCTGTTTATGTGTGACAGATGTGCAGAATATTATCGAAATTGGGTGCTAAGAATAAACTTGTTGTACCGGGTACAGCTAGGTCCGTTTTGTCCTCGTTCACTGGAAGGGTATTAATATCTATAGTTACTCATTTTTTTTAGGCTAATACATTAAAATCTCAACTTCCCAAAATCTGTTTCTTCAAATAACATCAGGTACTTTCCAAGCCAAAAACAAACATATTGGCACGTTGTTCAAAAAGAGCAAGTTCCCTATTTTTCTGAGATGTTTCTGCAGACCGTTCCTCCTAGATTACATACTGTCATACTGTATATGGCGGCGATATCTCCTATAAATCTCTTGTACAGAAAGACAGTAACCCTATGGATGATTTAATACCCTAGGGGCATTGTGCGAAGGAATCATCTGCACTGACTGCCGTTATCAATTAGATTCCAATTTTTAAATTTCTTAAAATTGTAATAAGAAAATAAGGGCGCATGCCGCATGCTTACAGAACAGACAACGTAGAATGAGCAGAAGGATGGTTTTACCAGTTTATGCTTCTCCTTTACAATCAATCACATAACATAATTAAGAATGGTGCTTGTTGGAACATAAGGTACCTATGGTGATGCGAAATTCCTTTATTAGTTGAATAAAGAAAAACAAAGTGGGACATCATATGAATATTACTAAATTCAGTTTTAAAATACCAGCAAACTTTATTAATACATTTTAAAAACAACAATTTAACATAATAAAAGTTATATGTGATCTTAATAATTTGTGTTGACCCGACGCGTTTCCCAGAAGACAATGTCTGCTTCATCAGGGGTATATTTTGAGATCTACAAAATATAAATGTACACATAATAATAAAACTCATATATGCACAAATATATATATATATATATATATACATATATATATAAATATACCCCTAATGAAGCAATCATTTTCTTCTGCGAAACGCGTCGGGTCAACATAAATAATTGATATCATATGTAATATGTTAATATGTTAAATTTTGATTGGCTGTGCCAAGGTGATATAAGCCCACCCATGCACACAGGGTCCCACCAGAGAAGTGCGCTGGATAGGAAGCATTTTTGATATTCAAGGTTATAATAAGTCAGCATTGTTTTTGAAAATGTTGTGCTTTAGATTTTTATGTTATTAGTAATAAAACAAGAATGTTATTGTGCTACAGGGGAGGTTGGTGGTTTTGTGGTGTTGATTTTGGTGATTTGTGAACTTGTTGACACATTTTTGATGCTGTTGAGCAACGTGTTTTGAGTTAACCATTTGTGTGCTGGTTGGACCCATCTAGCATCCCAATAGTACAGCCTGGATGGGGGATATACTGCAGTGATGGGATGCAAAAATAAATCCACCCCCCATCCTAAAAAAACAAAAACATCTTTTGGTTTCAGTAATTCTCTAGCTCTAAGCATGAATGCAGCGGGTAGCGTCTGGCTAATTTATGCACATTTGGGATTCAGATATCAGTGTTACATAGTGGGAGAAGCTGTGCTATGTGGCAGAGCTGTGTAATCTTAGGAATGGATAGGCATGAAACAATGGTTCAAATAAAGAAATCCAAACAAAATGCCCGTCGTGGTGATTATTTACAGAAAAAAACAAATGAAACCACTTTTTTTTTCTATGCTTCAGTAATATCAGATACAAAGGTGTCAGATTGATGCATTTTCCGTCTCAGCTTTGTAAATAGGTTGCTGGGTGCAAGCAGTCGGTGTTGGGGAGTGTTATGTAACGTTCCTTTGACCGGTTTGCACCTCGTTGTACGATAGGAAACATGAATCAGAGCAATGCAGCACTCTACATGTGAAATGTCAGCCAGCTCATCGGCTGCGCTATTATTTGTCCTGCTTGGAGCAGATGACGCAAAATCCCAACGGTCTGACCTTTGTCGCAGTTCCATTGTTAGAGGTTATCATGTCCGTGCCGCGGGACCTCCTCTCACTGCATATAAAGACAACCTGCTCTGATAAAACACACAGCCGCTGGTGCCCTCGTTATATAAAAATTAACCTGCCTGGCTGTCATGCTGATCCTTTGGTTTCAGTATTTCTCAGGCCTGCACATGTAGGCCAGATTCAGAGATCCACCTTGCAAAATAAGCACCAATGCATCTAACCTGCACCAAGGCCTGCAGCTAAGTCTGACAATGCAAGTGCGTGTGGGATGCGACGCATGTGGGGGTGCATTGGCAGAACATCTGATACCATGGAGTACTGCAGTGTACAATGTGGCGGGATTGTCCCTCTGTGTTAGCGCAGCACGGTCAGGTGTCCCAGGGATTATATGGAGGTGATTGGAATCACATGGGGGGTGTAGATGATTCCTCCAATCAGGAGCTGTATGAACAGATTCCTCCTTTATGATGCAGAGCCAAATTCTAATTCTAATATAGCTCTGTGCCATGTCCACTTAACTTACCGAGAGAGAGGGATGGGGGGCATTTTATATCTCCAAGAATAGAGGCAGATGACGCAACCCCTCCTACATCCACCACCACCACCACATGGCCATATTATGGGGACAATGAAAACGAATACACAAGAAATATTTGGTTAAACCAGCAATGTAGTTTTGTTTGCAGCTGAATTATTATGATACAGTATTTATATAACACCATAATATTACACAGCGCTGTACAAAGTCCATAGTCATGTCACTAGCTGTCCCTCAAAGGAGCTCACAATCTAATCTCCCTACTATAGTCATATGTCATTAATACAGTCTAATGACAATTTAGGGGAAGCCAACTAACCTGACTGCATGTTGTTGGGATGAAGAAGGAAACCTACACAGACACGGGGAGAACCTGCAAACTCCATGCAGATAGTGACTTGGCTGGGATATGAACCTAAGGACCTAGCGCTGCAAAGGTCAGAGTGCTAACCCCTGAGCCACCGTGCTGCCCAAATTCCTTTATATTTGTTTTTCAGATATCAAATGGAATCATTTAGAGATTGGACGAAGGTTTACTGAAACATTTCACTTTGTAATAGTTATATAATACATTTTATGCAGGTGTATATCTACCCAAAAAGAGGGAGAAAAGAGGGGCAAAGAGGGACTGGGATCTGAAAGAGGGACAGTCCCTCCAAATCAGGGGCAGTTGGGAGGTATGAAGGGGGACAGTCCCTCCAAATCAGGGGCAGTTGGGATTATGAAGAGGGGCAGTCCCTCGAAATCAGGGGCAGTTGGGGTATGACGGGGAACAGTCCCTCCAAATCAGGGGCAGTTGGGAGGTATGAAGGGGGACAGTCCCTCCAAATCAGGGGCAGTTGGGGTATGACGGGGGACAGTCCCTCCAAATCAGGGGCAGTTGGGGGTATGAAGAAGGGCGGTCCCTTAAAATTTGGGGACAGTTGGGGGTATGAAGGGGGACAGCCCCTCCAAATAAAGGACAGCTGGGGGGTATGAAGAAGGGCGGTCCCTCCAAATCAGGGGCAGGTGGTAATAGAAGTGCTTTGAACTGTAAAATTCCAAACTTGGATTGAGTCCAGTCCAATTGGCCAGGAATTCAGTCTAAATTCACAAATCTGATGACATGATAAGTGTGATTGCTCAATTTCCTTTCCAAGGTTGGAGTAGCCGCAATCTGAGCTGGAATTGACTCCAACTGGAACTATCCAATCACAGCAGTCCGGGGGAGGTTTGGATCTCTAAAGAATGTTTCAGCAAACATTTTACAGTTTATCATTTAAGATGTATTCAACAACTTTTCGATTTTGATATAAAGGGATCTTCAATCAGAAAATGTAACAATGACATCAAAACATTTATAAATAGACCCAAATTGTTTCTGGATCTGTTTCACAACTCTGGATAGTGTTCAGCCAAAACCCGTAAAACAAAAATGTATCGGTTTTGTTAAGGATTTAATGTGATGGAGGAAATGAAGAGAATCGGTAACACCCCCTTGTGTCATCCTCGCCCCCGTTATCCCCCCTTGTGTCATCCTCGCCCCTATTATCCCCCCTTGTCATCTCCACCCCCATTACCTCCCCTTGTCATCCTCACCCCCTATTACCCCCCTTGTCATCCTCACCTCCATCACCCCCCCTTGTCATCCTCACCCCCATTACCCCCCTTTTCATCCTCACCCCCATTACCCCCCCTTGTCATCCTCACCCCCATTACCCCCCTTTTCATCCTCACCCCCATTACCTCCCTCTGTCATCTTCGCCCCCATTCCCCCCTTGTTATCCCCACACTCATTACCCCCCTTGTGTCAACCTCACCCCCATTATCCCCATTTTTATCCTCACCCCCATTAACCCCCCTTGTCATCCTCACCCCCATTACCCCCCTTGTCATCTTTGCCCCAATTCCCCCCTCCTTGTCATCTTCGACCCCATTACCCCCCCTTGTCATCTTTGCCCCATTACCCTCCATTGTCATCTTAGCCCCCCTTAACCCACCCTTGTGTTATGCTCGCACTCATTGCCCCCCTTGTGTCATCCTCACCACCGTTATCCCCCTTTTTATCCTCGCCCCCATTAACCGCCTTGTAATCTTCGCCACCATTTCGTCATCTTCACTCCAATTAACCCCCTTGTCATCTTTGCCCCCATTACCCCCCCATTGTCATCTTCGCCCCCATTCCCCCCTTGTCATCCCCCTTCCACCAGGTCCTCTGATGCGCAGTACTGTCCCTCTTTACTCTGTGCCGCAGTCACGTTGCAGCTCTCCTGCCAATGCTGCCACTCCGCAGTGTGATATCTCTGGGAGAACAACAGATGGAGAGAGAATAACATTTTATCTGCAGCCAGCACCAAATACACAAACAGGACCTGCGACAACACTTCCAGTTATGGCGTCATCAGCCTCCACCGGACTCAGAATAGAATATTCCACCCCCTGCTTCATTATGTGTCATCCACCCCCATGCCCCCAAATCCTGGCCAGGGACCAGATGCTGTCCTCGGCTGCTATTGCTGAGTTCAATCTGAAAATGCCACTTACCTGGCTGGCTGTCACTGGGTTCAGTAGTGGCCTGGAACAAATATGCAGCCAGTCAAGTCAGCCACCTGACCCATCGACTTGGCGGATTGATGTGGACCTGTCATCGGATATATTGTTTCACTAATGATTATACAATGTTGTACCATTGGCGGCCCCCACCCCTAAATTCAGGCTTCAGCCAGCATGTGGCAATTGGATTCAAATAAAGATTTTAGCTAATTCATCTATTAAAAATAGAATTGAATGGGTTTCTTAATAAATAAATTCATTAGCAAAACATTTTTATTTTTTACCGTAAATTTCCAGCCTGGCTCAGTTTGGTGGAATATTCCGGCATTCAGTGCAATGCAAACGCTGTATTCTTCCAGCAGAACTGTGATAACCTTTTAGAGTTTTTGGGAAGTGCAAAGAGGTAAAAACAGAATGAGTCACAGCCTCAGAGACAGCATTTTCCATCTGATGAACACATGCCACCCGTTTGGTATTAGGGCTTTAGATCCTGGGAAAGTCCCAGACTTTTTGGCACTACAAAGTCCGACTCACCAGCGGCCATCAGTGCCCCCCTGACCCCGCTGGGTCTAATTGAAACTCCTCTGGGCTTTTAGTGTAAATCTGCGAAATGCTTTCCAGGTGCACCAAAACCAAAGTGTGCACAGACAGAATAGAAAAGCCTGTCCCCTTCCAAAATGCTGCAGAAAACAACCCGTGCTCCCTGTGTGGAAGCAGTGGTTTCTCTGCAGAGAAAACAAGAATTGGATAGACTTAGGTTCCATCTCTTCACAAAGAGCTTTTCAATTCATAATGGAGTAGTGCAAAAAACTAACAATTTTATTTTTGCTTATACAGTGGGGTACAACTATTATAGGAAAGTTATACAAACATTGAAATAGAGGTTCAAAAACCATGAATTTACAGTGATACATAAGTTTCAAAAAGATAAAAATCCAACGCATTTCGCAATACTTGCTTCTTCAGGGGATGTGCATACATAATGTTTCTGTTAAACCCATTGGATGGGATAGATGTCAACTATGAAACGACTCTTTGCAGAGGTCAGACACGTCATCAGGGGTCATCAAAGCTTAACAAAGGGCTTGTATATTACAGAGGAGAATGTGGGGCTCCTAGGACCTATGCACAGTTCATGTATTTGCCATGTGACTTCAGAAAAAAATGTTCTGATTGGTAGGCAGCACAGTGGCTCAGTGGTTAACCTTTGCAGCACTGGGTCCCAGGTTCGAATCCCAGCCAGGGCTCTATCTGCATGGAGTTTGCAGGTTCTCCCTGTGTTTGCATGGGCTTCCTCTGGGTACTCCGGTTTTCTCCTACATTCCAAAAACATGCAATTAGATTAATTGGCTTCCCCTCAAAATTGTCCGTAGACTGTATTATAGACATATGGTAGGGACATTTGATTGTGAGCTCTTCGGAGGGACAGCTAGTGACATGACTATGGACTTTGTACAGCACTGCATAATATGTCGGCGCTATACAAATACTGGATGATAATTATAATATTAGCATGTTTGGGAACTTGCCAACCCTTGCCCAGAAATGCCAGCTTTTTGCTTAGGTTACTGGTTCTACTGGTGTCAGGCCTCCGGTTGGTGACACCATAGGCAGAGCAGAGACTGGCAAAGGAATTCTTTTCTCTCCATCGGCAGCCTCCATTAAATGCCCACTGAGACCCTCTGCCCTAATGACCAGAGACAGGAACCCTTGAGTACATGGGTGGGTAGAGAAACTCCCCCGACATCACCAATGCAGAGCCATTTATTCCTTCCAGTGATACAGTGACCACTAAATCCCTTATTTTCTGCAGTGTGCCCAAATCATTGGCACTATTTCAGCTCATGCAGCAACCATTGTATATATCTTAGCATGCACCATTATTAATCTTGCCCCCTGCCCAACCTCCATTCCTCATATTATATAGTATTGGTCTCTGCAAGGACTGAGCATGTTAGGCAGCACGCAGAATACATTGCTTTTAGAGAAAAAGGAGTTGTAAGAAGTTGGCACTGACTGTTATTATGGCATTTCCCTTTCTCAATGGTCATCTTTTTTTGTCCATCATAAATCCAATGATTGGAGAGGAGGCCATGCTGGCATCACCCACAAATCCAGCAATGGCATGCCATCTAAATATGCTGAGTGGACGGGACTTACCTAGTGGGAGTCAGACGCTGATTTTATAATGTGCCCTACAAACCCCCTGCACCCCTATGGAATCCATCATCTTCATCTTGTATATTTCACGGCATTTTTTACCAGCTTCAGGGCAGAGAAGTTTTGTGTAAAGAATTAATTTGCATTTTGATTATCTTTTGGCAGCGGCATTCCATTTCTCGTTTTATAGAATGTCGTAACTCCTCTGTACAAGGTATATGCCAAGTCATCCGAATATTTGGTATGCTGCTTGGGATTTTTTTTTACAGTGAAAGCTATTCTTAGAGCCCTTGGGCCTCTGTCGTGCTCTTTTTCTGCTTTGTCTCACCACTTTGTCTTCTTTTCTGTGCTTAAAGATCATAAAGTGAACTTGATGGTTACCAATGCAGGGAAAATCAACAGAGTCTCTTTATTTCTAGTCCTGGCAGCGGTTTTGAGTTACTTTGCCTTATGGTTCACTTCTGGGGCAAAAAAGCCCTGGTGTAAGCTTTAAGTTGGAGCTTACACAGGGTGGAGGACACTCATGTGACTGTCCTGGGTGCTTGGGCAGCCAATCAGGAAAAGCCAGGGCTTCTAGAGCAAAGGATATGAGTCACATGCTTCACATGCCAGGACTGCCTGCCACCAACGTACAATTCTTTATAAAACAGTTTGTAGGTTAAGCATTCCTCCAGTCACTGACCTGCTTGCCACCATTCAATGTTGTATACCTAAGCTGCAACTTTTAGACATTTCATGCAACTTTTTCTGGTTCGGAGGCTTTTGATTTCTCCATTGCAACCGCTTCACCCACTGGTTGTGTCATAAGCTCCAGCTCTTTCCGACTCCCTTTCACCACGCTGGCTCTGATCTCCAACAAAGTGCATTGGAATACATTAAAGTTGTGTGGGACTTCAATGCCAGATGCAGCAGATTGATAAGTCTTAATGATGTAGGAATAGTGATGTAGTGTGATGTGGCATCCAAGATGGCGGCCTGCAATGACCACGATCTTATGCATCCAAAATCTAATTCCATCCAGAATAAGGAATCAGAATGATAAGGAATGGGATTCATTGCTAATGGTTTAATTGATGATGTTATGTTTTATTATTGTGATGGGTGTTCTGCAAGATCCATGTCTTTGCCCCTCTCCAGTCTCCCTTCTGTCTCCTTGCTTTTTACCCCCCATCTCCCGCTCTCTTTTCTCTCCCCTTTCTTTCGCTCTCTCTCCCATCTTTTTCTCTCTGTATATTTCATTCTTCTCTTGCAGAAATCCAGACATAATGAAGATGTACAGACGTGCCCACAAACCATGGCCCGCGTGTCTCCCGCCTTTGTTCTGGTTGGGTTGCCAACGCCCTAAAGAACACAAGTAATTGGTATAAAATGGTAATTTATTATTACAGTTATTGCAGGAATGTGAAAGTATTGAGAAATAATATTTCATCTTTACAAGGGTTCTCCGGCTTTATTTCCCAGCCTTTTCCTATTAGGAAAAAAAAATCTTTCAGGTCCTTAAAGGCCACCAGATAATCCACAAAGCAACATTATAGAATGCAGATATTTAAAAACTGAGCATCCATTCCAGGTGCATCAATACAAGGGGCATTCGTGGCCTTCGTTTTACAGGAAAGTAGCCACTTCCCAGGAAGAAAAGCCTGGCCACTGGCAGCAAAGAAGGGCCCTTACTTTCCAAGGAAGAATTATTCTCTCTGCAGAGTCAGACCAATGTTTTGCAAATCAGCCAAACTCCTGTTCTCTGCTGATGGGAGCTTGGCAGGGAGTGTCTGATATCTGCAGAAAGATCACGGCTTTCCCAGAGTGGGCAAAGGTCCTTAGATAGATATTTCCTAAAGGCCACTGTTTGTTAGTGGTCAGTGATGGGTGTCCCTGTTCAGTAGTGGTCCTTGATGAGTAGCCTTGTTCATTGGTTTTCAGTGGTGAGTGCCCCTGTTCTTTAGTGGTCAGTGTTACGTTCTCCCATAAATTAGTGGTATGCAATGAGTTCCCCTGTTAATTAGTGGTTAGTGGTAAATTCCCCTGTTCATTAATGGTCAGTGATGAGTAACCCTGATTAGTGGTCTGTGATGAGTGCCCCTGTTAATTAGTGGTCTGTGATGAGTGCCTCTGGTCATTAGTAGTCAAGGATGAGTGCTCCCCTCAATTAATGGTCAGTGATGAGTGGCTCTGTTCATTAGTGGTCAATTATGAGTGCCTTCGTTAATTAGTGGTAAGTACCCCTGTTCATTAATAAGTTTCCCTGGTAATTTGTGGTCAGTGGTGAGTGGCCCTGTTCCTTAGTTATCAGTGGTTAGTGTCCCAGCTCATTTGTGGTCCCTGGTAAGTGGCCCTGTTTCTTCATATTTAGTGCTGAATTATCCCGTTCATTAGTGATCAATGGTGAGTGGCCAGTGGAGAGTAACTTCTTTTGTTAGTGGTCAGTTCTGAGTGCTGGTCTGTGTTGAGTTCCCCTGATTATTGGGATCTTTGGTAACTACCCCCTACAAACTGGCATATCCTGCATCATTGGTTGGCAGTGGGATTTATTTGATAAGATTGTTTAGTGGTCACTTACCATCGGTTCGATGGGCCGACTATAAAGTGACCTACCACAAGCCCAACCATATGCGTATTGTGTGCAGGAGCTGAAACCAGGCGCAGCACGCTCTGTCGTCATGCACATTCTAAGATCTCTGTTACAATTATCAGACTGCTATGGCCCTGATTAACAAAGCTCAGAATAATAAACTCTGATATCATTCTGCCCTTATCAGCGTGGCTGGCGTCTCTGGCTGTGTGGTATTGGGGTCAATGTCCACCGCAAGTTCCACAAGCTGAATATTTATAGCTGAAGTGCTAGTTACTTCTATTTCATCATAAAAGCAAATGGTCTTCCGGGCCGTAAATCACAGTCACTCTTCTGGATTATCCTAACAGAAAAAGTTTTACCTTCACTGAACTCAACCATGAGGCAGAATCAGAATAACAACCTTTTCCACGGATAGCCACGCTCCCGGCCCGGGCTCCAAGATTGTCCAATGGATATTCTGAAAAATCAAACTAATCAGTGCACCACCAATGGTGTCCAGCAAACACTGTAGTTGTGGGTGGGCTCTGTGACACTGGATTGGTTAGCAATTTGCTAATTATTAATGGGCAAAGTAATTCCCCAGGACTGTATTTTGCCTCAAAGTTACCACTTGTATCTTTAAAATATTGTCAAAATTAGCACCATACAACCATGCCGTGGCAAACTGTTCATTCTACCAACCAGGGCCATGTATGACCATTTTGGTGACCCAAGTAAAATACCCATTGTGGCCTGCACGCCCATATGCTACTAATTCACCAAAATTACCCCAGCAGTATTCACCCTCTTTGGGGCTTAAGAGGACTCAGCATAGCCACCCACCCCTCCCCGGCACTGTGGCCTGACTCTCTATATCAGTGTTTCCCAACCAGGGTTCCTCCAGAGGTTGCTGGGGGTTCCTTGACCATTTAGCAGTTTGCACCTCTCAGGTCAGACTAAGTTACCCCAATGATCTTTTTGGCTATCTGTAAGGGTGACATTCTTCCCACTGGGCAGCAATGTAAGAGAAATTCATCCCACTGACCCCCACACTAATATACTGTGATCTGTGGATATAGGAATTATAGAAGGGGTTCCCTAAAGACCTGAAAATTATTTCAAGGGTCCCCCATGTTAAAAAGGTCAAGAAATAATGCTCTATAATGTATAACACCCCCCTTTTCAAAAAAGTCACATACCTGCTGCTATACCTTCCTCCAAAACCCTGCCACAGCACCTGTGTGTGCACCTGTGACATAAGGAAAGGACAGAACAGGGATTCTGGCAGGATTTCCATGCAAGCTAGAAGAGGTGGTCTTGTTGTCTAATTACTTTGTTCTTAGTGATCAATGGCTGCTCACTATGTATATTACCAACAGACGTACACCATTGTTACATTGCAAGCACTAAGCACAGCAGTCAGCATTCCTATTGGCTGCAGGTCCTCAGGGGACGGACTACCTCCAGCCAATAGGAATGCTGCCTACTGTATACTTTGACTATGTTGTACATTACTGTTATAATGAGGACATTTGAAATGAGAATGTCTTCCCCTTATCTTCTTTTAATGGTACCAATGTCATAATCAACCTGCCCTTTATGGTATATGTGGAGATTTACATTAGTTATGATATTTTTTAGTCATTATGACCACACTGAAGGATATCTCTACAAATTGGCGCTGATTTATTAAAGCTCTCCAAGGCTAGAGAGGATACACTTTTATCAGTAAAGTTGGGTGATCCAGCAAACCTGGAATGAATCTGGTCCAGGATTGAAAACATTTACTAACAAATTACAAATTACTTTTAGGAAATCCATTCCAGGTTTGCTGGATCACCCAGCTTCACTAATGAAAGTGTATACTATCCAGCCTTTGAGAGCTATAAATCAGGGCCAATGTGGTGACAATAAGTCGTAACATTATTTGGTCTCAATAAGCAAATCTTTAAAGAATAGTTACTGGGGTACTTGTATTGGGGTATTGAGCTAATATTGGGGCTATGGGGACAGACCTGGCTATTAAAATGATGTGTGCTTGGAAATATTGGGTTATATTATTTTATACAACAATCAGTGTTTATTTGTCATAATATAAAGTAACTTCTTCTGAATACATTTACTTCTCTGAGTGCCGGCATACTGTGCTATATAAAGGGTTGGCATTGGGGTATATTTTATATAAATTTAATGGTATGTGAAGAGTTTAAAGAATATTCTGTGAACGTTCTGTTGACACGGAGCAAACATTCTTCAATGTTAGGCACATCCCTATTTAATGTACAGTGCTGCGTAATATGTTGGCGCTATATCAATCTTGTTTATTATTAATAATAATAATAATAATAATATTAATAATAACGTTCATTAAATGTTCTTTAAACCTGGATGAATGTTTTTCAAAGTTGGGTGAGTGTTCTTCAAAATTTGAGCTGAACCCCATGGAAGTCTATGAATGAGAATAAATGTTTTGGGGTATTTTCTCTTCTAATAAATATTCATCAGCTAGCATCTCTTGGGATTGTACACCCTAATACATTCAGCTTCAAAGAACATTCACCCAACTTTAAAGAATCTTCACCCAACCTGTATACTAGGTAACCCTTTGAAGTACATTCACTTTAACATCTAGGAATATCCCATTCACCAGCAAATGTTAAAAAATGAAAGATCCCTTTCCACAAAGATAAATAGATTTGCTATGTTTTTGTGCAAATGTTGCAACATTCACTCAGCAAATTGGGCAAAATAGGGTTCCTCTGGCTAACAAAGAGACATTCTTTTAGCGAAACAGGTCCAGTGTAGGTGAAAGGAGATTCCCCAACATTCACAAGCCGTGTAAAGACCACTGACCCCTAAAAGTCACCATACACAACCTTTACTTAGACCTCCCTATTGGTGTCAATGCTGAAACTTTTCGCCAAACTTCTAACTTATTCATCCCTATTGGTGAACTATTGGAAGGGCGGTGAATGGAGGGCTTGGTGGTGGCCCAGCTACATCTCAATGTACAGGTGCAATGTGTTCTCTTTCCGATGAATTCTGTGTCCATAAAGGGGGGAACAGCCAGGAAGGAAGAGGACGGATCGCAGGTGTCAAATCAGGAACACACACAATACAAGGAAACAGCAAACAAGAAGCTTTTCGGATACCGGCCGCTGAAGGAATAAACACATTGCACAAAACGTTTACTGGCAGCGTGAAAAGTGACAAAATACTCAGCACTTTTATTCATAAGGTCAATGTCATAGATCCGGGTCACCAGAGACAATCATGGACTGGGTCAGTCCGCAGCAACACAACTAGTACAATGTGCTTCCAGTCTCATTGGGGGACCGCGCCATGGCAAGAATGTCTGAGTCACACTTTTATTGAACCATTTGTGTGATATCCAGGCTATCGGCACCAACATTCTGGCACTGAGCTCTGAAAATATCACTGACCAATATGGCAAAGTCTGGTTTTTATGGGGTGAAATGTTCGGGTTTAGGTTAAATCTTCCCTTTGGATTTCCGTTCAGTCTTGCACAGTTGTATCGGCTCCTCTCCTGGACTCAAATTGTTTTCTTTGATTTCACTGCACACTGTGAGCTTCTCATAATGTGCATCAGACGCTGTATCATTGCAATGCAGAGCACGGATATGACCCAACTGGTTGATAGTAAGGAATGTAATTAGATCAAAAAGGCTTTATAGGTATCATGTTGCTTGGACATGTCGGGGTGACCACTTTTTTCTTGTGTACTGCGGTACCACCGAAGGCTGGGCCCCTAATTCTACATTTGTAGGAACGCATGTGGGGCAGGTCTGTATGTAAACAGTCACACTGGGATCTACACATTTCGTAGGGGGAAGTTGTACAAAATTCCCACATGCTGGTGACACAGACCACCTACACGGATGACACAACACAAACTGTCACCAGATGACTCTGAGCAACCCAAATCTGGACAAAAATCCACAAAAACAGCAACAAGATTCTGTAGCAACTCAAATGGATTGTAGTGCTCAAATTTTCTGCAAAAAAAAAGGCAACAGTTGGGGAAAGTCAAAAAATTCATAATTAAACCTCTGCACAAAGCAAATAAACTTTAATATTTTTTAATATTGTTATAGAATTTACAACTTTTTTCTAATTTTGGTTCTGTACATTACCACATTTAATTTTAAATGAAACAACTCAGATGCAGTTGAACTGCAGACTTTCAGCTTCAATTCAGTGGGTGGAACAAAAAGATTGCATAAACATGTGAAGAACTAAAGATTTTTTTTACACAATCACTTCATTTCAGGGGCTCAAAAGTAATTGGACAAATTAAAAAGCTGAAAATGTTCATTTCTAATACTTGGATGAAAACCCTTTGCTGGCAATGACAGCCTGTAGTCTTGAACTCATGGACATCACTAGATGCTGGGGTTCCTCCTTTTTAATGATCTGCCAGGCCTTTACTGCAACTTTGTTTGTGAGCCTTTCTGTCCGAAGTTTAGTCTTCAACAAGTGAAATGCATGCTCAATTGGGTTCAGATCAGGTGACTGACTTGGCTATTCAAGAATATTCCACTTCTTTGCTTTAATAAACTCCTGGGTTTCTTTGGCTGTATGTTTTGGGTCATTGTCCATCTATATTATGAAACGCCTCCCAATCAATGTGACTGCATTTAGCTGGATTTGAGCAGACAGTATGTCTCTGAACACCTCAGAATTCATTCGGCTGCT